>NW_004949208.1:832464-836070 GCF_000317375.1 Microtus ochrogaster | reverse complement strand
AAAAAAAAAAAAAAAAAAAAAAAAAAAGAATTCAAATCTACTAAGGATGTTGATGAAGATGTGAGGTTTATTGCTGCTGTGTAGAAAGTCCTGACTGGATTTCAAGGCAGCTACTTATTTTGGCAGGAGAACAAGAAGGGGTTAAGGGAGAGCCAGCAATGCATGGTGGAGAGGGAGAAAGAGAGAGAGAGGGAGGGAGGGAGGGAGAGGAGGAGAGAGAGAGCTGGTTGTCTGAAAAACCACACAGGGGAATGAGAGGCTTGGGGAATAAAAGAAAAAAAAGTCCTGGTCAGGTGGGGCTGGAGTCCCAAGTGCAGCCCTGGGGCGGGGCACATGCACTTCAGCCTATGCCACTGGCTAAAAAGCATCAGGCAAATGGCTTTTTCATGAGTTCATACCCCAAACATTGAGCTCCAAATGTAGCATGAATAATAAAAACCCAGAGACAGACATTAGGGTTCAATCTGAAGATAAGAAAAGCAAAGCATCCAAGCCACTAGAGAGCACTTGCCTCTAAGAAACCCTCAAACTGAGATAGAACTGTCTCATCCCACCTTATATTCATTCCTCTCTAGTGCTGGTATTAAAGGCATGTGACTCCCTAGGGAAAAGATCCCCAAAGAAGAAAAAAAAAACCAATTACAGCCCACCATTTGGGTCCTGGGTATCAAACTCAGGTTGTTAGGCTTGTCAGCAGGCATATTTACCCACTAAGCCATTTCCCTAGCACCTATCTGAAGGGTTTTTTTTTTTTTTTTGGAACACGGTTTGTCTGTGTAGACAAGGCTGGCCTCCAACTCACAGAGATCCACCCGCTTCTACCTCCCAAATATTGGACTTAAAGGCATGCACCATCATACCCAGTCTCTATCTGAAGTTTTAACTTAGTTTTCTTCATTACAGCAACATTATTTTAGCAATACAGAAACAAAATGTCAGTAATATAAGAAGTAAAAGCCATAACTTCTATATTACTATTATTAACTAACTATATTAACTAACATTAATCCTTCAATAACATATCTTATAATATATTGTGAAAATAGGGGCTCAATTAGTTTTTTAATTTACACCTATTTAGTTTGTGTGCTCATGTGTACCTGTGTGTGCATGCCATAGCCCAGGTGTGGAGCTCAGTAGACAATTTGCAGGAGGTGGTTTTCTCCTTCTACCATGTGGGTTCCAGTCAGACATTGTGGAAGCTCCTTTAACTGCTGCGCCATCTTGTCTGCCCCTCAAACTATTTTTATTTTTATTTTTTTTGGTTTTTCGAGACAGGGTTTCTCTGTGGCTTTGGAGCCTGTCCTGGAACTAGCTGTGTAGACCAGGCTGGTCTCGAACTCACAGAGATCCGCCTGCCTCTGCCTCCCGAGTGCTGGGATTAAAGGCGTGCGCCACCATTGCCCGGCTCAAACTATTTTTATACACAGAATTTTATACATACATACATACATACATACATACATACATACATACATATATATATATGCTTGCCTCTGCCCCCAAGTGCTGGGACTAAAGGTGTGCACCACCATGCCTGGCTCCACAAAACTATTTTTTTCTCATATTTTCTTTTGATTCTTTGGGAATTTCACAATATGCACTCCAATCCCACTCATTTAACAGTCCTTCTAAGTCTGCCTCCCCCACAACATAAAAATATTTCTACTATTCCATATTTCCCTCCTCTCCATCACATATTCATTTGTTCTAGTGGCCTTGAGAGCTACAATGTATTAAGCAGTATATTCTGTTGCCCAAACAGCTTTATTTGCAAATGTTTATTGCAATGAGTTGTTGGTCTAGTTGAAGACCATTAGCTTCTGGTACACCATCAACACTGGACCCTCACCGAAACTTCCTTTGGATATCTTGCTGTTGCCCTGAGTCATGGAGATCCTGTGGCTATGGTTCTGCAGCTCCTGTCCCTTTGCACGCTCTAGCAGATCTTAGAATAGGGGGTGGACTAACTCAAAGCCTTGGATGTGAGCCTGGGTGGTAGATGAGGTAGTCAGTTCAGGCCTCCATCAGGACCAACTCCTCAAGGAAGGGTCAGGGCCAGCTCTCCCATGGTTCCTGGTGGTAACAAACCCTCAGACATCAACACAGACCAAGGAAGGATGGTAGGGCCATGGACCCAGTCCTTGCTGCAGCTCAGGCCTGGAAAATACCATGGCCAGGACTGGCAGCACAGGTCATTCAGATTAGAATGCCCCCAGTGGCAACATGGCCCTTGGACATCAATATGGCCTCTGGCCAAGGCCACAGGTATCTGTAGGCCTTCTCAGGTAACGTGGGTCCCGAACACCAACACAGATCCCAGCTGAGATTGGGGCCATAGACCTAGGCAAGGCCTTGGGCTGCTGCAGCACAGGTCAGACGTGACTGAACCCCAAGTGGTAGCATCAGCCACCCATAGTAGCCTGTTCCTCACCACCTTGGTGTCTTCAGTTCTGCTTTTCTCTGCATTGGACAACCCACTGATTCTCCTTCTCTCCCATTTACCAACTACATGCCTGTTGATCATAGCAGTGCTACCCGCACATGGCCTGGATGACAGGCTGGCCTGGCTCAAAACTATTTTATTTTATTTTATTTTATGGGGGGGGCATTCTCTGTCTTGCTTTGTTGCCTGTCCTGGAACTAGCTCTTGTAGACCAGGCTGGCCTCAAACTCAGAGATCCGCCTGCGTCTGCCTCCCGAGTGCTGGGATAAAAGGCATGGGCCACCACAGCCCAGCCCAAATCTATTTTTTAACATGACTTCCGTATTTTCAAAATTATTATACTAATCAAGGTCAATTCTAAGCCAACATACACATACATACATATATACCAAATGTAAATGCTGAATGTAACTGAACAGAAAAAGTATCTTATAAAGGCATTACCTTGCATTTCACAGCACCCAAAATAGTAGCGAGGCACAGCCATGTTGCCAACAACTTCCCATTTATTTTCATCAGGATCAAATCGTTCAATGGTGTTGCCAATCTCAGCTCCAACCCACCCACCTGGAACAAAACAAAAAATAATAAAAAAATTTTATTTATGACAAAGATTTTAGAAACCACCTAATCCAACTATTTCATATTACAGATAAGTCCACAGAAACCAGAGTGATCTATCTATCCAAGCTGGCATGAAAAATCAGGATATAATCATAAGTAAAGTTCAGATTTGCTCATTACAGAGTAAAACAAACAGAAAAATTTAGTATAGTATGAGAAACATGAATTTTCCAAAATTTTTTTAAATCTTTGTAATTTTCACTACATAACCCTGGCTATTCTGGAACCCTCAGAGACCTGCCTGCATCTGCCTCCAGAGTGCTAGGATTAAAGATATAAATAACAGCCAAGAGATGATGGCTCACACTTTTAATCCCAGCATTTAGGAGGCAGAGGCAGAAGTATATATCTATGAGTTCAAGGCTAGCCTGATCTACAAAGGAAGTTGTAGGACAGTCAGTGCTATACAGAGAAATCTTGTCTCCAAAACCCTTTTTAAAAAAAGATATGCACTAATACACCTGACCCCAAAACTATTTTTTTCTTTTCTTTTGTTCTTTCATTCATTCTTTCCTTTTTTTTTTTTTTTTTTTTTT
>NW_004949208.1:830154-830603 GCF_000317375.1 Microtus ochrogaster | reverse complement strand
GGTCTTACTACAGCCTGGAACTAACTACATAAACCAGGCTGGTCTTGAACTACCAGAGATACACCTTGACTCTTCCAGCCCTAAATCTAAATGTAAATTTCTTATGCCGGTAAGGAACGTCTCTAAAGTTGTAGTTGTTCTTAGATCAAACAGCATAATTACCCAAAGCATAGATAGCCCCGTAGCACACACATACTCCCAAGCCACAGCGGGGGTGATTCATTGAAGCAACAGTTGTCCATTGTTTAGTAACTGGGTCATAGCAT
Organism: Microtus ochrogaster; assembly: GCF_000317375.1. Lineage (NCBI taxonomy): Eukaryota > Metazoa > Chordata > Mammalia > Rodentia > Cricetidae > Microtus > Microtus ochrogaster. The sequence continues at coordinate 830,337 of NW_004949208.1, read as the reverse complement.
TCAGTACAGTCAAAAATCATTGAATCCTTTTCACCTGATTAAAAAAGAAACAGACACACATCAGGTTTGGTGATGCTAAAACAATAGAATTAGAATACAATATTCATCAGCATTAACATTCTCTGTTTTCAGATATCAACCATTAGGTCTAATTTTAAAACAGCCATTAAAAGTCTTTGCCTA
>NW_004949208.1:824983-828848 GCF_000317375.1 Microtus ochrogaster | reverse complement strand
TGTTCCCAATGTCGAGCTGCTTAACAGCCTTGTCCTGGGGCACATACTGGGCGCAGTTTGTGCAGTGAATGGACCGTACACAGCCACAGGCCTTTTTGGCAAGACCATCATTTCTTCTTTTTTCGTCATCTTGGAGCCAAGACCCGAAAGAGGAAGAAACTATGTTCTTAAAATAGAATTTTAAAATACACTATACTTAATAGTTTAGGGTAGGTAGGAGAAAGTCATTTTCTTCCATAGTTTAAGCTCTGGGATGTCTACACTCTGGTAAATAATCTGTACCTATGTACATGCAAGCAGCTAATAAAACCCAGTAGCAACCTCACACACACCAAAAGATGAAAGTAAGTGGGGTGTTGGGAGCAGTGAACCCCCAGATCCTGAATTTCTTGTAAACAACTTGTTTTCCTCTGCTCTGAGACAGCCTGCAGCTGCTCTGAGCACACACAAGACCCTCAGGAGTTCCTGATGGCAGGGGAGTGATTTCTGGTGGGTTTGGCTGGGGCGTGGCTATCCCTATATAAGCTGCCGCTGGACAAAATAAAGGGGGCATTCTTGGGGCATTCTGGCTTCAAGGATGGCCCGTGTCTCTATCTGTGCGTCTTTGTGTGTTTCCATCTTTAGCCCCTTTCCCGGTTCACAAACTGTATGGTAGTGCATAGAGCGAAGACGGGCACGGTGCGCTACAGTGGAGGACTGGCTGGGAAGAAGGAACATGCTTAACATTCATCCATGAAGCCTTAGGTTCAATCTGCATAACACACACACGCACACACGCATGCATGCACACATACATGCACGCACATGAACACCATAAATCTAACCATAAATTAGAAAAGTACCAATTGACAAAATTTATATACTGAGATACTGGGGCATGGTGGTGCGCTGCTTTATTCCCAATACTCAGGAGGCAGAGGCAAAGGGATTTCTGTGATTTCAAAGACAGCCTATAGTGAGACCCTGTCTCAAAATAAAATTCTTAAAATGAACTAGATAAAATTCTAAAATAAGGAGCATTTAGAAAAATGAAGGTGTATCATGTTCATAAACTGTTAGAGATAGAATGGGGACTGGAAGGTTGGCTCAGCATTTAAAAGCATGTGCTGCTTTTGCAGAAGACCAGGATTCAGTTCCCAGCATCCACATGATGGCTCCAAACCATCCATAATCCCATTCCAATGGATCAGTCCTCTTTTGACCTCCTCAGGCATTGCACATATATGGTGCACATATGTAAACAAAACACTCATATATACAAAATAACATAAATAAATCCTTTAAGAAATGTCAGCATAACTCCAATAGGGAGAAAAAGACCTTAAGCAGGGAGAAGGAAAAAAGCCATGAAGGGTAATGGAATACACGTGAAATAAAAGCAAAAGGGAGGACTATTGGGGATGAAGAGGATCAGCAAGAAGGAGAAGGAAGAGGACAGTAGGGGAGGAAGACAAATGCCATAATGAAACAGATGACTGTGGGTCAACCTAAAAACTCAATTGGAAAAAGTTTATGTAAAGATAATAATTATCCACAAACTAATATACATTTTTATTTTATGTTATAGGTTTTCTGAGACAAGGTTTCTCTAATTAACAGTCCTGGCTATCATGGAACTAGTTCTGTAGACCAAGCTGGCCTTGGACTCACAAAGATCTATCTGTTTCTGCCTCTTGAGTGGAGTGCTGGGATTAAAGGCATGCACCACCACTGTCTTGCTCAATCCAATTCTTAAAGTGTATTTAAAAGCAATTCCAAAACTGGTATAGCCACCCCTCCAAAAACTTAGTTTGTCACTGCTTTGAAAATTTCTTAAAGTTGAATTTCAATGTGTTATAACTTACATTTTATGATTTACCATGACATATATCAATTTAAATAAATAAAAGCATATGGAAATTGTGGGAAAAATTGACATAGGAGTATGTGGTGGTTTAAATAGGAATGGTCCCGATAGGCTCATATATTTGAATGCCTGGTCAATGGAAAGTGGCACTACTTGATAGGGATTAGGAGGTGTGGCCTTTTGGAGGAAGTACGTCATGGGGGCGGGGCTTGGGGATTTCAAATGATCAAGCCAGGCCAGTGTCTCTCACAGTGGCCAGAGGAGACAGATCTCAGCATCTCCAGCACCATGTCTGCCTGTGTGCCCTCATGTGTCCCACCATGCTGATTATGGATTAAACCTCTGACAATGTAAGCCAGCCCCAATTAAATGCTTTCCTTTATAAGAACTGTCATGGCCATTGTGTCTCTTCACAACAGTGAAACTCACTAAGACTAAGTACAACCAACCAAGAACAGTCAGACCTTAACAGAAAATAATTATGAGAGAAAAACAACTCTGGCACATGTTAATTTTTTTTTTTTGATTTGTTTTCTTTAGGAGGGTAGGGGTGGGAATGTGTATATACATGAAGATAATAAGACAAGTCGCAGGGTTTGGTTGTCTCTGTCAACAATGTGGGTTACACAGTGTTACAGGTAGGGTTTCTATTGCTATGATAAAACACCATGACCATAAGCAACATGGGGAGGAAAGGGTTTATTTAGTTCCTTTTACAGTTTGTAGTCCATCACTTAGGGAAGTCAGCACAGCAGCTCAAGGCAGGAACCTGGAGGCAGGAGTTGATGCAGAAGTCATGAGGGAATGTTGCTTATTGACTTGCTATTCATGGCTTGCTCAACCTGCTTTCTTATAGCACCCAGGATCACCTGCCCAGAGGTGGCACCACCCATAGTATGATGGGTCCTCCCACATCACCCATCAATTAAGAAAATACCCAACAAGCTAGAGTGCAAGCCAACACAATGAGGGCATTTTCTCTACTGAGATTCTTTCTACTGGTGGTGGTGGCACACGCCTTTAATCCCAGCACTTAGGAGGCAGAGGCAGACAGAGCTCTGTGAGTTCAAGGCTAGCCTGGTCTACAGAGCAAGTTTCAAGATATGCTCCAAAGCTATACAGAGAAACCCTGTTTAAAAAAAAACAAAACAAAACAAAAAGATTCTTTCTTCCCCAATGACTTTATCTTATGTCAAGTTGACTAAACATTAACCAGCACACAGAAAACTCAGGTCCTTAGGTGAGGTGGTAATCACCCTTATCTGCTGAGTCATCTCACAGGCCCTAAACTAAGATTGTTTTTAATAGAGCGAAAGTAATTAAGATTGGGACAGATAAAAAACTAAAGAAATGTCAAAGTTAGTACAGAACAACGGGGAGTAAGTCTTTTATGCCAGCTGTGATAACTAGTTATTTATGTAGAGAAAATAACCCTTTCCTTATTGCATATTATCCATAAAAATTCAATTTCAAGTTTATTATATACATAAATGTAACAATAAAACTTTATTTTAAAAAAGGTATATAAGACCATGAGTTTTGAATAAACATTTCTTAAGATAGATGAACTTAAAAGAGGGAAAAAAAATAGATAGGATTACACTAAACCTGAAAATATCTGTTTATCAGAAAAGATCATGAAAAGAAGAAAAAATGTAGGGTAGAAGGGTTGGGCTCCAATCCTGCTGATAGAACTCTTGTCTGTTGCACTAAGCACTTGACTGTTCCCCACCATCATGTAACACCTTGACCCTAGCATTTGGAAGGTGGAGGCCGGTTCACCCGCAGGTACAAAAGGAGATTGAGGCAAGTCTGGAATACACAAATCAGCCAAGGCTACATAGCAAGACCCTCTATGAAAAAAAAAAAATTAGAGCAGTAGAGAGTTATCTCCAGCATACATCTGGACAGATTAGAATTAACACAACAGGTTTAAGACTACCCATTCTTAGAGAGCTACTTGCAAAGTTGACCCCTGGAATCTGTTGGCTAAAATCTGGAAATATGGCAGAAAACCAG
>NW_004949208.1:822984-824711 GCF_000317375.1 Microtus ochrogaster | reverse complement strand
TCCCGCAGCCTGGTCTACAAGAGCTAGTTCCAGGACAGGCTCCAAAACCACAGAGAAACCCTGTCTCAAAAAAACCAAAAAAAAAAAAAAAAAGTCCCAAAACAATGAGTGGCTGGCTGCTCCTAAACTATTTATAAACAGTATGATTAGAAAGAAAAAGAAAAAAAGATAAACAGTATGATTTATGCTGAACACATGCTTTCCTTCTCTGCTCCTGAGATCCAGTATTTATTTGTTTATTTGTTATTTGTTTTGTTTTTAAACAAGATCTATTTAGTCCTGGCTATCCTGGCTCTCTCTATGTAGACCAGGCCAGCCTCAAACTCCAGAGACCCTGCCTCTGCCTTCTTAGTGCTGGGATTAAAGGCGTGTGCCACCATGCCCAGCCTATTTGTTTAATTTTGTTGTTTCTTTGAAACAGGGTCTCTCTATGTAGCCCTAGCTGTCCTGGAACTCGCTAGGTAAGATGTGGTCTTAGATTTACCTGAGATCCAGTTTTTAATGAGCATGTTTATTTCTTTTAATTGAAAGTGAGGGAAAAGTCCAGAAACTCTGAAAATTTTTCTTGAAAAACAAAAATATATATAAACCATGAAGTATATAGAGAGAACTGGATTTTTCTATTTCTTTCTTTTTTCTTTGTTTGTTTTGAGACAGAGTTTCTCTGTGTAGCCCTGGCTGTAGACCAGGCTGGCAACAAGGCTGGCCTTCAACCCAGAGATCTGCTTCACACGTGCTGGGAATAAAAGCAAGTACCACTACACCCAGTCCTGGATTTTTCTTTTAGATTTTATTTTCATTTTATATATATGGGTGTTTTGCTTGTGTGAACATCTTGTACTACATGTGTTCAGTGTCTGCGGAGGCCAGAAGAAGGTGTCAAATCCTCTGGAACTGGAATTACAGGAGGTTGTTAGCCACCAAGTGGATGCTAGGAACAGAACCTGGGTCCCCTGAAAGGGCAGCCAGTTCTTTTAGCTGCCGAGCCATCTCGCTGGCCCTTCCCTATTTTTTTTTTTTTTTTTTTTGAGCTGGGTTCCATGTAGGCTTGGCTGACCTCAAACTAGCTGTACTGCTAAGAATGACTTTGAATTTCTGACCTCCTACCTCAACCTCCTGATGTTGTGATTATAGTCAAGTACTACCATTTGTGATTTCTTTGGGCCTCCTGCATGCTAAACAAGCATCATACCAACTGAGCTATATCCTCAGCCCCAAAACTGGAGTTTATTTTCAGCAGTAAACCGGGAGCTACTCTAGGGTTGAGAGTAGGATAACACGGGTGGTGGTGGCGCACGCCTTTAATCCCAGCACTTGGGAAGCCGCGGCAGGAGAATCTCTGTGAGCAATACCAGCCTGATCTACAGTGTTAGTTCCAAGATAGCTAGGGCTACACAGGGAAACCCTGCCTCAAACACAAACAACAACAAAAAGAGAATAGGGCAATAACATGATTAGATTCATAATGTAAGAGCAGACAGCAGATAAAAGCAAAAACAATCAAGAATAGGGTATTACAATGTTGAAGCAGATATACAGGCATAAATGCCAATGACCTGGCTATAGACGTGGAAGACAACACAGATGATGACTGAAGTTTGCGGGGGCTTTAACTCAGTGGTAGTGATCGTCTTACATACACGAGGGCCTAAGATCAATCATTCTGTACTGAAGGAACAAAAAAGGATGTTTAATTTTTTTTTTTTTTTTTGGTTTTTCGAGACAGG
>NW_004949208.1:818858-822879 GCF_000317375.1 Microtus ochrogaster | reverse complement strand
CGCCCGGCAAGGATGTTTAATGCTTTGTTCTGACCCTGTAAGCAAATCATTACCATCCAGAATATGGCAAATCATGGGAGGAAAATACAGATTTGAGAGACAACAAAGGCATGTTAAATATGAAGTACATACTGGCATATAGGTCAAGTTCAAAGAGATGGTTATATTTTAAAAGTAAATAATTTTTCATTAAAAACACCTAATGAGTTCAAGGCCAGCCTGGTCTACAAGTGCTAGTTCCAGGACAGGCTCCAAAGCCACAGAGAAACCCTGTCTCAGAAAACCAAAAAAGCAAAACAAAACAAACAAAAACACCAAATGAAGAGGAGAAGGAAACAAAAAATAGTTAAGATGATCAAAGTACATGTACAAAGTACATTGCCAAGTAGATTAATGAGAGAAATGGGATATTTTTATTGTTACCTCCAATAGCGTAGACCATCCCTCCCAAAACGGCTACTCCAAGTCCACATCGAGCCTGGTGGAGTGAAGACACAGTGGTCCAGTACTGACTAAACGTATCAAAGCGTTCTACACAGCTGAGGGCTCTGCTATCACTCCAACGGCCCCCCTGCAAGCGTGTATATCCACCTAAGCAGAAAATGAAAAAATACACAGCAAACCTCTTATGCTCAATATGAAAACAGAAGCAATAAAAATATTCAGGCCCCTATATCTAAAGATTTATACAACTTAGAGCTTGTCACCTCTATAAAAATAGTACATAAAATGTGTAACTCTTAATTATGCCAAGTCCTGGCTTACACTCAATAAGAAAGTTAACCTCAGTGTTTTACCATATGATCTCAGTTATAATAGAAGGCTGTATAAAATATACATCTAGGCAATATTCTTTGTCTAATTATAAAGTCTCATTATGACTTTTATATGTCTCAATTAAAAAATTAAAAATAGGGGCGGTGGTGGCACATGCCTTTAATCCCAGTACTTGGGAGGCAGAGGCTGGCGGATCTCTGTGAATTCGAGGTCAACCTGGTCTACAAGAGCTAGTTCCAGGACAGACTCCAAACTTACAGAGAAACAGTGCCTTGAAAACCAACCAAACAAACAAACAAAAAAACCAAACAAACAAAATTTAATTAATTCACTTATTTAGGTTTTTTGGTTTGCTTGTTTTTGTTTTTTGAGATAGGGTTTCTCTGTGTAACAGTCCTGGCTGACCTAGAACTCGCTTTGTAGACCAGGCTGGCCTCAAACTCACAAACATCTGCCTACTTCTGCCTCCCAAGTGCTGGGAATTAAAGGCATGCGCCACCACCACCAGCTTATTAACTTTTTTTTAAAGATAGTATCATACTGTAGCCTAGGTTGACCCAGAACTCAATATGTCACCCAAGCTGGCTTTCACTTTACTACACTCCTGCCTCAGGCTCAGAATGCTGGAATTGCATGCATTATACCTGGCAAAATTTTAACTTTTACAGAAATATTTTTTGTGTTGGTGAGGTAACTCAGCAGGTAAAAGCAAATGGCTGTGCAGCCTGGTGACCTGAATTCAGTCCCTACAAAGTGGAATGAGAAAACCAATTCCCATAAGGTTTCATTTCATATCCACTCACATACCATGATGCACATATGTGCACACACACAGTAAATACATAAATCTGTAGACAGTCATTTGATGGTAACTAGGTAATCAGAGACCAAAGATTTATAACATCAAATGAAATGTTGAATGAGAAACTATTAAGTTCTAAATGTGTTCATGTTATTATGCAAATTTAATTTACTAACCTTAAGCCTAAACATGAAATGTTTCTGATAGATTTACATATGAGTAATAACTACATAGTAATAACAACAAACTATTAAAAAGCTCTTATCCTAAAATAATTTCTATTATTTTTCAGAGTTTCTTACCTACTGCATACAGGTATTTTCTTGCTTTCTTCCGAGGTCGAACTTTGGATGTCTGCAGAAAACTACAAAACTTGTTCTCTTTGGGAGACTTGCAGACCTCACAGTATTCTTTCAGAAGTGTTTGCAATGCAACTCGAAGATTAAAATCAGATACTCCTAAACAGTATTTTAAAAGACAGTGTTTTAAAAGACTTTCAGAGAGTACTGAAAAGACACATTTCCTGGCCAGTGAGAGCAGCACAAGCTGTTAATCACTGCACTCAGGAGGCAGAGGCATGAGGATCTCTTCAAGTTCCAGGCTAGCTTGGTATAAATAGTGAGACACAGTCTCAAAAAAGAAAAACAAGCAAAACAAAACAGCAACTAAAAACAAGGAAAATACTGTCATCATTGGTGTTGGAGAGAGGGTTAAGGGAATATTCTGCTCTTGCAGAGGATCTGTTCCCAGTTTATAATTTTAGCTCAAATAGATCCATATCCATGGGCACCCACACTTATATGCACATACACACAGTCATAACATTGCTTAAGATAAAAATCCTTAAAGGGGGGCTGGAGGGATGGTTCAGCGGTTAAGAGCCTGGTTGTTCTTCTAGAGGACCTGGGTTCAATTTCTAACACCCACATGGCAGCTCACAATTCTCTATAACTCTAGTTCTAAGGAATCCAACACCTTCACACAGACATACATGTGACCAAAACACCAATGCACACAAAAGAAATAAATCTTTAAAACATAAATCCTTAAAAAACAAAAACCCAAACTTATTTATCAAGCAACAGATTGTTTATTACAATAAAAAATATTGTTTTTAGCACTACTGCTAAGGGATATACTTTCCTTAAATCTATCCAAATGTTTTAAAGAGGACAGTGAGATGACTCACCAGGTAAAGGCATCTGCTGCCAAGTCTGAAGACCTCATTTGTCTATAGAAACCTATATCGTGAAAGAAGAGAACCAACTCCTCAGATTGTCTGCCGACCTCCACTCATGAGGTATATATGCTCGAGCTCACACACACACACAAACACACAAACACACGCCAAAAATGTGATTTAGAGGCTTTTAAAAAATATTTTAAAAAAACAATGCCGGGCAGGGGAGGCAGAGGCAGGTGGATTTCTGTAAGTTTGAGGTCAGCCTGGACTACAGAGTGAGTTCCAGGACAGCCAAGGTTACAGAGAAACCCTGTCTTGAAAAAAAAAAAAAAAAAAAAAAAAAAAAGAGCCAGGCAGTGGTGGCACACACCTTCAATCCCAGAACTCAGGAGGAAAAGGCGGAGAGATTTCTGTGACTTGGAGGCCAGCCTGATCTACATAGTGAGTTCCAGGTCAGCAAGGGCTATATAGAAAAACCCATCTTGAAAAACAACAAAAAATTGCACTCGTGTATAATACTTTCCAAATAAAGATGAAAAAATGAACTAAGTTCACACTTATCAGGGCCAGGTTCAATGGGAAGGCACTTGCCTTGTGAGTACCTGGGTTCAAGCTGCCGGGCAGTGGTGGCGCACACCTTTTATCCCAGCACTCTGGAGGCAGAGGCAGGCGGGTCTCTGTGAATTCAAGGCCAGCCTGGTCTACCAGAGCTAGTTCTAGGACAGACTCCAAAGCTACAGAGAAACCCTGTCTTGAAAAAACAAAAAACAAACAAAAAAACCTGGGTTCAAGCCTCAACACTAAAAAACACCACTATCTAAGAAAATGCTGATTAGTCAAGGGTTATTTATAAAATCAAATAACAAAAAGAAAATATATTTTTGTTATAAATCTTCAAAAATGATAAGACAGGGGGTTGGAGAGATGGCTCAGAAGTTAAGAACACTGTCTGTTCTTCCCATGAGTTCAATTCCCAGCAACTACATGGTGGCTCATAACCACCTATAATGAGATCTGGTGCCCTCTGTCATGCAAGCAGAACACTGTGTACACAATAAACAAATAAATTAAAAAATGATAAGACAAAGCAAGAAACAAATTAAAAATCTTTTTTTCTTTTTTTTTTTTTGTTTGTTTTGGTTTTGGTTTTTCAAACACAGGGTTTCTCTGTGTAGCTTTAGATGTCCTGGAACTCACTCTGTAGGCCAAGGCTATCCTCAAACTCACTCACAGAGATCTGCTTGCCTCTGCCCCCCCCC
>NW_004949208.1:817599-818143 GCF_000317375.1 Microtus ochrogaster | reverse complement strand
TTTTTCTTCTTTTCCTTGGAATCTACTTCAATAGATGTAATTTTTTTTATCTTGTTTACATGGCCTCCCGGCTCTGACAAAGAGCTAACTCTCCCTCTCACTCTTTTTACCTTAGTACAAGTACTTTGTATTCTGCAGTATAAAGTTTGAGTTAGACACGTTGTATTCTCACTGTCCTTCTAGTCTGAAACATGAGGACAGTGAAATAAGTCCTGCTAGGGCTGATGTCCTTACTCTGCATAAACCGAGTGCCACACTTATGAGGAGCAAACCTCCACTGAGCTCTACCCCAACCACGATACTGTACTGATTTTTTTTTTTTTTTTTTTTGGTTTGTCTTTTTTTTTTGGTTTTTCGAGACAGGGTTTCTCTGTAGCTTTGGAGCCTGTCCTGGAGCTAGCTCTTGTAAACCAGGCTGGTCTCAAACTCACAGAGATCAGCTTGCCTCTGCTCCCGAGTCCTGGGATTAAAGGCGTGCACCACCACCGCCTGGCACCCCCCAAATTTTTCATTGATTAGCTGGTCATGGTGGCACACACATACA
>NW_004949208.1:813802-816971 GCF_000317375.1 Microtus ochrogaster | reverse complement strand
AGCAAGAACAGTGCAAGAATTCTTAAGGTATTCAACCAGAAAAAAAAGAAATCACTGAAAACAAAAACCAACTATGTCTTACAGGTTGGCGAGAAGGCTCAGTGCATCACAGCATTTACCACCAAGTCTGAAGAACCCAAGTTCAACCCTTGAGACCCACAAGGTAGAAGAAAAGAATCCACACCTACAAGTTGTCCTCTGACCTTCACATGCGTTCTCATAACCCAAGGCCAACCCTACAAAATAACATAATCCCCCCCTAAAATCCTATGCCTTACCAAATTCAAACAGAACAGAAATATCATCATAACTAAGTAATATTATACTAACCTAAATTTAATTTTAAGAAGCAACACCCAGGAATTTTCAAATTGAAAGGATTCAGGAACTAAAAAAGTCATGTTTGCCGGGCAGTGGTGGCACACACACTTAATCCTAGCACTTGGGAGGCAGAGGTAGGCAGATCTTGGGGTTTGAGGCCAGCCTGACCTACAGCATAAGTTCCAGGATAGGCTCTGATGCTATACAGAAAAACCCTGTCTTAAAACAAAAAACCAACCATGTTCTTCTAGAAAAAAAAGGTGTAGTGGTGTATGCTTTTAATTCAAGCGTTCAGGGGGCTGAGGCAGGTGGATCTCCGTGAGTTAGAGGCAAGCCTGGTCTACAAAGAAAATTCCAGGACAATCAAAGTTCCACAGAGAGACCCTATCTCAAAAAAACAAGCTAAAACAAAAGAAAGAAGTACGTGATAAAATTCGATCAAAAGACAAAGTAAAACATATATAAGAAAGTCCAGCCAACCCATGGAGCTCAACAGTTAAGAACACTTAAAGTTTTTGCAGAAGACTAAGTTCAGTTCTTAGAGCCCAGAGGGGGGCTCATCTGTAATTCCAGTTTCAGAGAATCTGACCCCTCCTCCTCTTTTTGCCTCCTTAGGCACCAGGCATACACATGCTACACAGACAAAATACCCATACACAAAAATTTAAATAATAAAAAGTAATGTTTAATCTGGCCAACCCAAACAATGAATAAAAATGGAAAATATGGTAATGGAAATACCATACTAGAAGCTGAATATGGTGTTATGTGCCTGTAATCCAGCACCTGAGAGATGGAGTCAGGAGGAACAGAGTGTGAGATCATTCTTCACTATATATTGAGTTAATGGCCAACGTGAGCTACATGTGATCCTGTCTTAAACACACAAACCATAACTGATAATGGTCAGCATCAAAATCATCTGAATAATGAGATAAAGGCAAAGAGCCAAGGGACTCAGGATTGCAAACATAAAAATAAATGATGCCTATAAACCTTGAGCGCCTTGACAGAAAAGTAGATGGAAAGAAAAACAAAAATGCTAAGTGCCCAATTTTTCTTAGCAGAGAGTTGTTATTGTTTAAAATTAAAAGTATAATTTTTTTTTGTTTGTTTGTTTTTCGAGACAGGATTTCTCTGTGTTGCCCTGGCTGTGCTGGAACTCACTCTATAGTCTGGACTGGCCTCCAATGATCCATCTACCTCTGCCTCCCAAGAGCTGAAATTAAAAGTATGCGCCAAACCTAAAGTGTTGTTATTGTTTTAAGACAGTCTTGCATTATATCCCATTCCAGTCTGTAACTTGCTATGTCACTCAGTCTGACCTCAAATGGCAATCCTGTGTCAGCCCAAATGCTAGGTGTCAAACTGGTTATTCATGTGTGACTGACTCTATCATTAGGTGGTGATCTTTGCTATACTATGGACTGAACCCTTGCTTTTTCATATACTCCATCACTGAACTACAGTCAAAGACCAGCTGTTAAGTTATTGCGGTTTTTAAAGATTTATTTCATTTTAATCATGTGTGTGTTACCTTTCTACTCCTGTACTTCAGAACCAGAAACCCCACCAGGAAAAGTGGGAGTTTCAGCCAGCCTAGACTACACATTAAAATGAAAAATCCCCAACAACTAAAAAACAAAGAAGAAAATACAACCTGAAAATGATTCAAAGTTTACACAAAAGTCATAATACAATATCAATATAAAACTCAAGTTAAGCCAGGTGGTGGTGGGGCAGACCTTTAATCCCAGCACTCAGGAGGCAGAGGCAGGCAGATCTCTGTGAGTTAGAGGCCAGCCTGGTCTACAGAGTGAGTTCCAGGACAGCCAGGGTTACATGAGACCCTGTTTTGAGAAAACAACAATAAAAAAACAACAACAACAAAAAAAAATCAAACAAACCTCAAGTTATAGGTTTTGGACTTGCAGCCATGTATCAAGTTTTGATTTTGTTTGTTGATGTATTATCTATTAATTAATTTATTTATTTATTCATTTATTTATTGGAGTCACGAACTTGCCAGATAGCCCAAGTTAGGCTGGAACTTGCTATGCAAACCAGTCTGGCCTCAAACACAATCTCTCAGCTTCCCAAGAGGAGGGTATGGGGTGAATGGGTGTGCTACAGGCCCGTGACAACACACAAGATTATATATTTCTATGTAGCATGTATGTATGTATGTATGTATGTATTTAATGTGCATGGATTCTTTTCCTGCATATATATCTGTGCACCACTTCCATGCCTGGTGCCCAAGGATGCCAGATGAGATTCTCTGGAACTAGAGTTACAGATGGTTGTGAGTCACACCATTTGTGTTCTGGGAATCAAATCTGCTCTTAACCACTGAACCAGCTCTCTAGGGAGCCCCAGCCTCATCACTAACCCCTGTAGCTACAGATACTAAGTTTTGGTGAATATTTTAAAATTATAATAGGAAACTTCTTTTAAGGAAGGAAGGATTTATTTTGGCTCACAATTTGAGGGTGCAGAGTTGCGTGGCACTGAGGCATAGTGGCAGCAGTGTGAGGCTGGTCATTCTGCCTCTTCAATCATTAAGCAAAGAATGCTGGGCAGTGGTGGCACAAGCCTTTAATCCCAGAACTCAAAAGGCAGAGGTAGGGGATCTCTGTGTCTATAGAGCTAGTTCCAGGAAAGGTTCCAAAGATATAGAGAATCCTGTCTTGAAGAAACCAAACAACAGAAACAAAAAAAAAACAAAAATTAAACAAACATTCAAAAAAAAGAAAAGAAGCCGGGCGATGGTGGCGCACGCCTTTAATCCCAGCACTCGGGAGGCAGAGGCAGGCGGATCTCTGTGAGTTCGAGACCAGCCTGGTCT
>NW_004949208.1:810955-813377 GCF_000317375.1 Microtus ochrogaster | reverse complement strand
AAAAAAAAAAAAAAAAAAAAAGCCAGGTGGTGGCACACACCTTGAATCCCAGCATTTTCAAGGCAGAGACAAGCAGATCTCCATGAGTTTGAGGCCAATCTGGTTTACAATCAAGGCTACACAGAGAAACCCTGTCTTAAAAACATACACACAAACACAAAGAAAATTTTAGAAATCAACGAATCTTACATATAGTAAAAGAGTTACCTTCTATGTACTTTAAAAGCCTCTGAGATGGTAATAAAGGGAATCGAATTGGATCTAACACTTCTACCACATGTTTTCTTCTCTTTCCCAGGTCTTTCAGAATCCACTGCATTGCAGCTAAGAAGACTTGGTATTCATCTTCAATGCTAAGTTCCTCACTTCGTAAAATTTTGATTAGCTGATCTTTCGTAAGTGCCAGGAACTCTTCTCCACTATGAACCTCCAAGAAATGGACATGAATATAGTTTTCTGTAAATTCCAAAAGATCATGGCAGGCAATTTGCTCAGAGAACTGGAAGAGTCCAATGCAGTTCTGTGGATCAATTTGTCCTTTTAGAAAGTCACAGCAAAGATTGACAACTTCAGTCAACTGTAGCATGTCTGCTGCAACAATCAACTCCTGAACATTATTCACAGCTATGTTCACTAGTCCTAAGGAAATAGGAAGATAAAATAGTCAATAAGTCAAAACAACCATTTGGCTTAATATTTTACTTCACTTCAATAATAGTTTAATTTTCACAGAGTAGAAATTAAGTAAACAGGATATATGGGAAAAATACAAAATTTAAATGCCAATGATATTTAACATTCATGGAACAACTAGGTCAGTGTGGTAGTTCATGTCTTTAATCTACCAGCACTTGAGAGGCAGAGACAGAGGATCTCAGTGAGTTCAAGGCCAGCTTGATACTACAAAGTGAGTTCTAGGACAGCCAGTGTTACAAAATGAGACCCCTTATCAAACAAAACAAAACACAATCCAACAATATTTATGGAACAACTATACTAAACCATTCACAGTTTTAGTCGCTTTATATTCATTTAACCTTCACTGTAATCCTAGCTAGTAGACATAAATTTTATTATTGGATTAAGTAAACAGACTTAGGAAGTTTAAATCGCTCTTCTCCAAATTGTATGACAGAAAGGCTGGAGAGGTGGCTAAGCAGAAGAGCATTTGCTGGTCTTGTAGAGGACTCAGGGTTCAGTTCCTAGCACCTACAGGACAACTCACGGTGGCCTGTAACTCCAGTTCCCACAGCCAAATCCCTGTCTGGCTACTAAAGGTGCTGCATACATGTGATGCACACACATACATGCAGGAAAAACGCATACACAGAACAGAAAAATGAATAACTCTTCAAAAATTTTTTGAAAAAAGTATATGACTAAGCAGATATGACTGATATTAAAACCAATCCTTTGTTTGTTTGCTGAGACAAAGTCTCACTATATGGAGCAAACTGGCTTCCAACTTCCAATCTTTTCTCTGCACCCAGGGTGCTGGGATTAAAAAAGTTCACGCTACATTCAGGTAAAATTCATACTTTCGACACAGATTATATGCAATTAACAAACTTACTGAGGTACTGCAGAGAGGGAAGAAAGCAGGTTTACTATATTCACTTATGATAAAATGTCGTACAATGTTAAGTTTTTAAATATAAGGCATAATAAAGACTCTATAACACATGAGAAGCTACTAAATATTTGGATTTCTTCCCCTAAAGACTCCATGTTAAGTTGGGGGCATAGTCCCCAGCCCCTAGCATCTGTCCCAGCCTCCCTGACCTGGGAGTTGCTTTGGTCTGGACTCCAAATCCCAGCATGCCAGGTCCTGACCCTCCAGGACCACTCCCACAGAATATTTATGTGAACTCCCAAAAGAGGAACTTAACCCTTTTATAACAGTCACTGCATTGAACTATCTGTCCCAGCACTTGGGAGGCCATCCTGGTCTACAAATCGAGTTTCAGTACAGCTAGGTTGTTACACAGAGAAACCTTGTCTTGGGTGGGAGGGAGATTATATATATTAAAGTTTGTGTAGGCATGACTTGCCTTCTCTATGCCCAATGATCTAATCAAACCAGATGTTTGAAAAGTTATTTATGATTAAAAAGCTAGTGATTAAAGTAACAGGAAAAATAATGAATACAAATTGAGATTTAAAAGTATAGGATCATATGATTAGCAGGGGGAGACACACACACACATAATGGCTGCAGAAGAAATTTTATTACTGATTTCTGAAAATTTCCAAGAAAAAATATTTTTTTTGATTTTCGAGACAGGGTTTCTCCATAGCTTTTGGTTCCTGTCCTGGAACTAGCTCTTATAGACCAGGCTGGCCTCGAACTCACAGAGATCTGCCTGCCTCTGCCTCCTGAGTGTTGAGATTAAAGGTGTGCGCCACCACCACCGGGCATAAT
>NW_004949208.1:802479-809965 GCF_000317375.1 Microtus ochrogaster | reverse complement strand
CCCGGCTCTACATAATTTCTTAAAGAGAACTAGTATATTCTCAAAACTAGAACAAATAAAGTAATTGTTTCCATTTTTTTCTAACTATAAAAGTAATTAAAGGCTGGAGAGATGACTTAAAAGTTAAATGCTCCTGCACTTCCTGAGGACACGTCTTCAGTTCACAGCACACACAGTGGCTCATAACCTTCTGTAATTCCAATTCTAGGAGATCCAATGCCCTCTTCTGATCTTCACACAGATAACTCCATGCAAGTGGTTCACTTACACACAGGAAGGCAAAACATTCACATAAAATAAAAGTTAATAAACTTTAAGCTGGGTGGTGGTGGTGCACACCTTTAATCCCAGCACCCAGGAGGTAGCAACAGGCAGATTTGGGTGAGTTTGAGGACAGACTGGTCTACAAAATGAGTTCCAGGGCAGCCAGGGCTATACAAAGAAACCCTGTCTTGAACACCAAAAACAAAAACAATATTTACAAATAAAGAAACGTCTACAAGTTATTTTGGTCATGGTATTTCATCACAGCAAGAGAAAAGTGCTACATAGATATACCTGTGTAAATGAAGTCTAGAAGTAACTGAAAGATTCCAGCTTCAACTCCTAGAATCTGTACAACGTCTCTTGAGGACTCTTTCATTCCTCCAGCGAACAAAGCTGCGAAGTATGGACTGCTCGCAGCCAGAACCAGCCGGTGAACGTGAAAGGTTTCCTTCCCGACCTGCAGCTGTACATCACAGAAACGCTGGCCATTTCTCATTTTGTTGATTTGGGCCAAGATGAGCTGGGCATGTTTATCAGAGGAAAATGAGCTATCGCCAGCCTTGGCACACTCGTCCTTAGACATGATGACCACAGGTTAATTAAAGAGACTCTTGCCCATTATTTGCTTCTACCCTGAGAAATAAAACACAAAGATCAAATATATCTTTTTGTTAATATATTTTCTATTCCCATATAGATGAAACATTCTCTATCATTTAATTAGGATCGTAAAACACATACCAAACAAATAAGAGCTATACCGTATGGTATGACTTCTAAGATGCTTTTTGGTAATGGAATGTGTACACCAAAGGATGCTTCACAGAAGAAAGAAGCACTAAATTGGGCACTAAAAGATAAATAGAAGTAAGGTATGAAGAACAGTCATAAACCCCTCCTTGGGTCAAGAACGGATGGTGCAAAGGCAAAACTTTTATCACGACAGTCAGGAAGTAGACATCCTAGGCAGGATGAACTTCTAAAAATTAACCGTGACCAGCCCAAATGTCTGCTTAAAATCTTTCAGTCTGCAGGCTTCCCTCAACATAGAAAGCCTTTGGGGATCCTTGTTATAACCCAAGACAACATTTTTCTGTTTCTGTCCTCTAGACTTGGTGATCATCCTAACCTACCTATGTTATAGCTTATATTACACTCAACCTTGTTAGATAGCCCTGACATCTTAATCCCAGCTTACACATATTAACAAATACACCAATTTCTTGAAAGATAGTCCCTTCAGGACAGGAACTGGTTTCTATTGCTATAGGATCACTCTCCAACACATATCAGCATTTCAAATGTTTGTGAAATAAGAAAAAACAAAAGGCTTGGGTTTTTGTTTTGTGAGACAAGGGTAGCAAACTTGTATTGACCCTCCTTCCCTGACACCCTAGTGCTGGGATTGCAGGCATGTGCTGCGATAAGTGACTCAATTGTTAGTTTCTGCACAAATTATGGCAACTGTAGTTTTGGTTTTGTTTCTCTAAGACAGGATCTCACCATATAGCCTTGGCCAAACTAGAACTCACTATGTAGACTTCCCTCAAACTCAAAATAATCCATCTGCTTCTGCCTTCTGAGTGCTGGGAGTAAAGGTCTATGCCACCATACCTTATCCTCAATTGTAATTATTATAATATCTAAGAGATGAAAAGAAAAAGATAATCTCTGAGGTCACAGAAAAGGAAACTATCAGACTTTCCCCAGCATCAGTATATCGGCAGTCTCATGTTTATTTATTCTAAGCCTAGGGTTGTTCCTACCATATCATACTGCATAGAAATTATCAGACCAAGTTGTAGAGAATGGAACCCAAGTACAGAAACTTGTACCTAAATCTTTTTTTTTTGGTTTTTCGAGACAGGGTTTCTCTGTGGTTTTGGAGCCTGTCCTGGAACTCGCTCTGTAGACCAGGCTGGTCTCGAACTCACAGAGATCCGCCTGCCTCAGCCTCCTGAGTGCTGGGATTAAAGGCGTGCGCCACCATCGCCCGGCATTGAACCTAAATCTTTATAGGTTTAACAAAGTAAACATGTCAATAGTCATTTCAGAACTCTTAGGTTCTTCAAGTAGGTGTGAAGTAGGAGATAACAAAAATACAATTCTATTATTATTATTATTTATTATTATTATTATTTTTGGTTTTTCAAGACAGGGTTTCTCTGCGGTTTTGGAGCCTGTCCTGGAACTAGCTCTTGTAGACCAGGCTGGTCTCGAACTCACAAGAGATCCGCCTGCCTCTGCCTCCCGAGTGCTGGGATTAAAGGCGTTCGCCACCACTGCCCGGCTTCTTATTATTTTTTATGTCACCAACAAAAATTGCAGATAAGCAACATTATAGACTGCAATAAGAATCAAAGGGATAAATTTAAGTTACTGAATAAATCATGAATTCTTACAACATAAGATGGGCAGATATAGCAGAGGAACTGTTAAGGTGATCAAGGTCTTGTACTTTGGCATGAAGAAAAATTAATAATAAAATTGACAGAACTGTTGTAAGCTAGCATTTAAAAAAATTGTTCATGGAGCTGGAGAGATGGCTCAGAGGCTGAAAGCACTGGCTGCTCTTCCAGAGGACCTGGGTTCAATTCCCAGTAACCACATGGCAGCTCACAACTGTCTGTAACTCCAGTTCCAGGGCTTCTGACACCCTCACGCAGACATACATGTAGGCAAAACACCAATGACACAGAATAAAGCAAACGAAAAACTAGTTCAGAATATAGAACTCTGTCAAAATTATCAGTAAAAACAGGCTGGGGCTGGGTGTGGTGCAGAGGCCGGCAGATCTTAGTTCCAGGCCAGCCAAGACTAGTGAGACTTTGTCTTAATAATAATAAAACTGATACTCATGGCTATCTAGAAACTTTGAGAGGCTTGAAGGGAGTCACTAAAATTTCACTTCAGCATGTACTAGATGCCAACATCTTACAAGCAAGTCTATTTCCCTCCACATAGAAATTTGACCTGTATGGATCTCTGTGAATTCAAGGCTCTGTGAATTCAAGGCTCCAAAGCTACAGAAAAACCCTGTTTCGAAAAACCAAAAAGAAAAAGAAATTCGACCTGTAGATGTTACTAAACATAGTTTGGCTATCAGGCTTGTTTGTGCTTTGTTTTTTTTTCCCCTGGTAGAAGATTTTGAACCCCTGAGGTGTGATGCCAGGTTTCCTACGTTTCTCTCTTACTGAAGGTATCAAAACACAGCCACTAAGTCAAAATAGCTCCTGTTACAAGAAACAGTTTACTAAATATCACTCTGGCAGTAGAGCCGAAATGTTTGCGGCCACCCTCCTGAGTAAATGCTGATTCCACCCCACTGCCAGTGAAGTGCCTCATCCCAAAATGTGGCAGGGAAATGATTGTACATAACAGGAAAGGCATAGTTCTGAGATAGTGCCTAGGGATCTAAGGCCTATGTCTCAACAGGTCCAACTTGAAAAGCCGTTTATTAGCCAACGATGGACAGGACACGATCAGGGTAACCAAAGCGGACTTATGTTTTGGTGGCCTCGATTTCCCTCTCAAAAGCATCTGAAAGTTGATTCAGTAAGGAGACCAGAACTCCAGCTGAGCATCAAAACTGATGACTCTTTGCGGTGACTGAGTTGGAGGCTGTAGCTAGCTTTCTCCCTCAGCTGATCGACACTAAAGGCAGAAAATCAACTCGATGCTATCGACGGCGCAGGCAAGTAAGGAACTCGGGCCACAAAGCCGGCAGAAAATCAGGGACCGGGCCGGCTTTGGGTTTCCCAGTGGGGGTGGGGAGAGCAGAGAACGCTGCGGCGACGGCGACATCACTTGGGCGGTCAGAGGGCCTCCGGAGGTGGCAGGAGAAAAGCCGAGGAAAAGTGAGTTCCAAAGCACCAGTCACTGGCATCTTCCCTGTCCGGGAGCCGGACACGAGGACGCTCCCAAACCCGTGAGAAACACACACCAGACGCAGGCCCCGCTTACCCGCCGCGTCCCTTCCCGCAGGCGCCCTCAGAGCCTCTGCGCGCGCAGTCGCGGGTGGCAGCGGAGGGGGCGGGGACAGTTCGCAGTGACCGGCGGCGGTGACCGGGGAAGGCGCAGCCTCTCTGCGCGGGGCGGGACCTTCTACTGCGCGTGCTCGCTTCTGGGCCCGCCTCCTCACAGCCGCGGGCGCTGGAGACCTGGGAAGTTTCTCGCTGGCAGCAGTCGGGACTTCTGGAAGCCCCCGTCCATCCTTGGGTTCTCAGGGTGCGCTCCCCTGGGCCGCTTTATGTACATTTTCTGTTCTTGATGTGTCCCGGGCCAGTCACCGATGTCAGCGTTGAGGATTCTCTACCCGTTTATTGGTTCCTCTGGAACTTGTTTTGTAGACCAGGCCGGCCTCGAACTCACAGAAATCTACCCGAATGCTGGGACTAAAGGCGTGCGCCACCACTGCCAGGCCCCGAACTATTTTTTAAGATTTTAATTTTAAATGTGTGTCTTAACTGTAGGTTTGTGCATGTAAATGCAATACTCATGGAGGTCAGAAGAGGGTCGCAGATCCCCTGATGCTGGAGTTACAAGCTGGGAACAATTTAAGTGAAGTGGACTCTTTGTCTGGAGTTGTGGCACAGGCATATAATCCCAGCACTCAGGAGGATTTCTGTGAATTGGAAGCTAGTCCAGTCTACATAGTGAGTTCCAGGACAACTAGGACTATGTGGAGAGACCCTTTCTCAAAAATAACAGGTGTAACAGAGAGAGAGAGAGAGAGAGGGAGAGAGAGAGAGAGAGAGATGCTTTCTTAGACATTGTGTCATCTTCTCTCCAACCCTCAAACTTCTTGTTTTTAAGTCCTGACCTACAGCACAAATATTTTACATCAAACATATACCATGTGTTTGTATATACAGATGTATAAGCTAAAACAAATTGTTCACAAAACTATGTTTACATTTATCCCACAGGTTTTCAATTTCTGCTTTACATTTCATTATGAAAAATGCAAAAAAAATCTGCAAAAAGTTGCAAAAATCTTGTTGAGGACATAGAAAAAGTAAAAGAAGCCGGGCGGTGGTGGCGCATGCCTTTTATCATAGCCCTCTGGAGGCAGGGGAAGGCAGATCTCTTGAGTTCGAAGCCAGCTTGGTCTACAGAGCAAGTTCCAAGACAGCCAGGAATATACAAAGAAATCCTGTCTCGAAACCTGTCCCTGCAAACTCGAAATTACAAAATTTTCAGGAAAATGGGTAGACTTAAATATATAATAGTAAGCAAAGTCACAATCTCAGAAAGGAAAGGCCCATGTTTTCCCTCATATGCAGGATCTAGTCAGTAATATACCTCAGATGCAAACCGCTGTACATACGGTACAGTGTAAATAGAACATAGAAAGGAGAACAAAGGAGAACAAGAAAGGCTGCATGTGAAAGAGGATATAAAACTAGGGTTTTTTTCTGATTCTAATTTGTGTTGGATTTTTTTTTTCATTTTTGGTGGTTGCTGAGAGCAGAAAAATATATTCTATAGAGAAAGTGTAGAATCCAATATGAAATTCCATAGCTGCAGAATAGCTACTCTAACTGTATAGAAGTCACTGAGATGTTAGACTTTGGGTCTGGCTAATTTTAATGTATGATGTTTATTCTATTTAGAAAGCTTGTTTTTATAATAAAGTTTATAATTTTTTTAAAAAAATAATAGGCATGAAGATTGTACACTACGTGATAAGCCCATCATAAAAAGTACATTGTATAATTACATTAATATGAAATATTTAGAATAGGCAAATAGACAGAAACATACTAAATCAGCAGTTACAAGGGACTGAGGGAAGAAGCGACTGGTAAAGAGTACGGCATTTCTTTTGGTACAGTGAAAATATCTTGGAGTTAGGTAGTGTTGACATTTGCATGACTGTGGAAACAGACTAAAAGAAATGATTGGCCCGTATGCCATAAGGGAGTAAATGTTATGGCATGTGAGTTATAGCTCAATAAAAGCTGCCGTGCCTGTTTAATGATAGACTGCGTTATTTCTGTGCTCAGGGATCGCCGGTGACTTTCCATTTCTTCTAGAGCCAAAGTCAATTTCTCCCAATGTAAAGAGTCTGTAGAGGGGAGCCGAAGGGTAAGAGCTATCGTGCAGCCCATCCTGGGATGGTGCTTTCCTTTCACCCCAGCGCTCAGGAGGCAGAGCTAGGTGATCTCTGTGCTTTGGAGGCCAACATCGTCTACAAAGTGTGTTCCAGGACAGCCAGGGCTCTTTACCCAGAGAAAGCATATCTCAAAAACCTTAAAAATATAATAATAGTAATAAATAATAATATTAATCATAGAGCTATCTTGCAGAGGATCCAGTTTCACTTTCTAGCACCCACACGGTAACTCACCACCATCTGTGACCCCAGGGACTCCAACAAGGACACACATGGTGCACATACATGCATACAGGCAAAGGAGTCATAACAAACAAACAAACAAACAAACAAACAAACAAACAAATAGTTTGTTTTCTTATTGGTGTATTCTCCAGACCTTAGGCACACTTCTGTTTGGCATTTTGCACTCTAGATTGTTCTTTTATAAGCTATTCTTTTTTGTTCCCTTCACATCTGTTTCTTCAGATTTTACCTTTTCAAGTGAGACCATAATGGTATTCTCATTTTTTTTTTTTCTTTTTGGTTTTTCGAGACAGGGTTTCTCTGTGGCTTTGGAGCCTTGGTATTCTCATTTTAAAGTATAACATCTCTCCCCATATTCTCTTCTATATTTGTCTTCATAAATGTATTGTCTTAGGGTAACTTTTGATGCAATGGAACACCATGGGAAGGAAAGGATTTATTTCACTCACAGTTCCATATAACAGCTCATCAAAGTCAGTGAGGGCGGGAACTCATGCGGAGCAGGAACCTGGAGGCAGGAACTGATGCAGAGGCCACGGAGTTCTATTTGCTATTTACTTGCTCCCCATGGCTTGCTCAGCCTAATCAGCCTGCTCAGCCTGGGTTTTTATAGAACCCAGGACTATCAGCCTAAGGTTTCTTCACCCACAGTGGACTGGGCTCTCTCCCATGAATCACTAAATAAGAGAATGCCCTACAGGTTTGTCCACAGCCCATCTCATGGAGACATTTCCTCAATTGAGGCCCCCTCCTCTCTGATGACTCTAGCTTATGCCAAGTTGACATAGCTAGTACACTTATTGTCATTTCATATACTAGTTTTTTAAAAAGATTTAATCTTTTTTTTTTTTTTTT
>NW_004949208.1:800279-802379 GCF_000317375.1 Microtus ochrogaster | reverse complement strand
AACTCACAGAGATCCGCCTGCCTCTGCCTCCCGAGAAAAGATTTAATCTTTAATCTCTTTGTAGCTCTGGCTGTCCTGGAACTTGCTCAAATTCAGAGATCTGGCTGCCTCTGCCTCCTGAGTGCTAGGATTAAAGGTGTATACCACCACTGCTTTGCAAGATTTTCAGTTATTTGTATGTGTGTCTCTGTGTGGTTATGTGCACATGAGTGCAGATGCCTGCAGAGGCCTCAGGCATTGGAGCTGCTAGAGATGGAGTTATAGACAGTCATGAGCTGCCTGAAGTAGGTGTTAGAATTTGAACTCTGGTGGTCAGGAACAGCAGTATATGCCCTTAACCACTGAGACATCGCTTCAGTCCAGGTATTTCTTGTTAATATGTTTATTAACAATCTTCCCATATCCAAGCGTGGACTCCCCATCATTCCTGTAATCTGTATTACTGTATCCTTGCTGCCTAGGATGAGCACATAGAAGATGCTCAATAGCCCTTAAGTGAATGAACATTTGACTTTTTTTGCCTCATCTTCTATCACTTAGTTAGAGGCATCCTCCCACAAGTTGAATTATATTGCCTGTTATCTTCAGAAAGAAAGGCAAAGAGACTTTTTTTTTTTTGTTTTTTGAGACAGGGTTTTTCTGTGGCTTTGGAGTCTGTCCTGGAACTAGCTCTTGTAGACCAGGCTGGTCTCGAACTCACAAAGATCTGCCTGCCTCTGCCTCCCAAGTGCTGGGATTAAAGGTGTGCGCCACCACCGCCCGGCTGGCAAAGAGACTTTTAAAAGTAGAAGGCAGAGCCAGCGATGGTGGCATATGCCTTTAATTACAGCACCCTGGAGGCAGAGGCAGGCGGATCTCTGTGAGTTGAAGGCCAGCCTGGGATACAGATCAAGTTCCAGGACAGCCAGGACTACACAAAGAACTCTGTCTCGTCAAAAACAGAAAAAAAAAAAAGTAGAAGCTAGAGTTAGAGTGTTTTGGTTCAAATATTGCTATACCACTGCATGCCTTTGGACAATTAAAACAAATTTTGTTTAATTAATTTTTTTGTTTGTTTGAGATAAGTTCTCACTATGTTTCCCTGGCTATCCTAGAACTTACTCTGTAGACCAGGCTGGACTTGAACTCATAGAGATCTCCCTGCCTCTGCCTCTCAAGTGCTGAGATTAGAGGTGTATGCCACCATGCCTATAAAAAAAGTTAAAGATTTTATTTTATTTTATTTTATTTTTCAAAACAGTGAGGTTTTTTTCCTGCTACCAATGAATCAGGAAAACCTCTCTTTTTTTTTTTATTGAAAAAAAATTTTTTTCTGCCTCTTCCCAGCCTCCCATTTCCCTCCCCCTCCTCCCTAAAGATTTTATTTTTATATATGTGTATGTGACTGTGTATTTGGGCACCTGTGTAGATCAGAAAACAATGTTGGATTTCCCTGGAATTCAAGCTACAGGGTATGGTGAGTCCTGTGTTATAGGAGTTAGGAACTCTATAAGAGCAGCAAGTGCTCTAAACTGCTGAGCCATGTCTCCAATCCCTTGGTCAAGCTGGTTAAATTTATTGATAAAATAGAAACAGAGTACATGCTTTAAAGTTGTTGTGGTAATCAAATAGCTTATTTTTATTTTGATGTTCATGTGTGAGTTGCCTACATGTAAGTCAGATATCTTGGGACTAGAGTTACAGATGGTTATGAGCTGCCATGTGGGCACCCTCTCACACATACCCATATACTCACAAAATAAAAAAGAAATAAGTGAAAATAAATAAAAATGAAGGTCTGGAGAGATGGCCCAGCAGTTGAGAGCACTTACTCCTGCTGAGGGCCAGGTTTGGTTCCCAGCACCCATAGGGTAGTTCACATCATCTATAACTTCAGTTCCAGGGGACCCAACACCCTCTTCTTAAAGCCAGGGGCCCCAGGCTTTCATGTGGTGCACATGCATGGAAACAGGCAAGACACTCATAAATATAGAATTAAATAATAAACGTAAAAGAACAAATTTTAAAAGCCGGGCGATGGTGGCGCACGCCTTTAATCCCAGCACTCGGGAGGCAGAGACAGGCGGATCTCTGTGAGTTCGAGACCAGCCTGGTCTACAG
>NW_004949208.1:787802-800179 GCF_000317375.1 Microtus ochrogaster | reverse complement strand
AGGACAGGCTCCAAAGCCACAGAGAAACCCTGTCTCGAAAAACCAAAAAAAAAAAAAGAACAAATTTTAAAATTTAAAAACTGAATGAAAACTAATAATTAAAAAGATTTCAGGTTCACCTTGGGGTTTCTTGTCTCACACCTGAAATCATCCATTGCTCAGACATCTTTTCTAATGGAAAATGGCGTTTAGAGTTGGGCACCACAGAGGACTGCTAGCTAGAGTTAGAATATGTATTATCTTCAGAAGATTCTGAGTTAGTAATGTCCACTTTTTGGATAATAACATTTTCTTGGGCTGAGTGTGGTGGCATATACCTATAATGCTTACTGGCAAGAGAATGCTAAATCCAATGCTAACCTGGGATACACAGAAATACCCTGTCTCAAAAGTAAACAAATAAAACCATCTTTGGTTTTAGAAGACCATATTAATAAGTAAGGGAGTGCAGACTTCCTAATTATTCTACTTCACAAAAGCTACTCTAAAAATGCTTAAATTAAAAGTGAAGTTCTCTCTTTCTTACATTGATGTGGAATTTCCCTCTGTATACTGTGATTGCCATTGATTAATAAAGAAACTGCTTTGGACCTATAGCAGGGCAGAACTTAGATAGTTGGAGAAAACTAAACTGAATGCTGGGAGAAAGGAGGTAGAGTCAGAAGCCATGGAGCCGCGGCCAGAGACAAACATTGTGAAACCTTGCCAGTAGCCCATGAACCTCATCGTAAAATATAAAATAATGGAGATGGGTTAATTCTAGATGTAAGAGCTAGCTAGCCATATGATTAAGTAATTGGTCAAGCAGTGATTTAAATAATGTAGTTTCTGTGTGATCCTGAGCAGCCCCGAAACAAACAAACGGAGGGCAGCCAGGAACCAACAAACGGCCTCCCTACAACATTACATTTTTCCTGAAAACGTAATAGTTTGAGAGAGAAGTGGTGAGTCTGTAAGAAAATTTAATGAAAAAAAAAAAAACTTGCTTAACCCAGGGCATGGTGATGCATATTTGTAACCTCAGCACTTGAGAGGCTCAAGCGCAGGAAGTGTGCTTAACTGATGAGCTATTGCTCCAAGAACATTAAAATAATAATGTCTTTAAAAACATTAAAAACCAAAACCAAAATAAGTATAAATAAAAGAGCTTATTTTCAGGTTTGGATGCAAAAATTGCTGTAAAACTATCAGAGGCAGAGGTGGAGGCAAAGAAAAATTGTTTGAATTAACCAAAGAAATGTATAACTCTGAAATGCAAAGAAGAAAGAAAATAATGTGGTGGTTTCCCAGAGAAGAAGATTAAGAAAAGGAACAGTCCACAAGCTATTATACACAGTGCCTTCTGCTTGGTTTTAGTTCTCAGCCCAGAAGGGCTCATTCATTCTGCAGAGTCATTGTATATATTCCTTCGAGAAGTAAATCAATAGCAAAGCCAAGGATAAGTAGTTTATTTGCACAAGAAGAGAACTGAACTCAAAGTTCATAGTCGGCCATTGTCTTTTCTTCCCTCATACCTCAGACCTCCTTGAATCCTGGCTAAAGAGGACGCTTGGTTTTCACTGTTATCTCGCATTCATGGATGGTTTTCTTTCGGTTGAACAGGGGAGAAGTGAATGCAGCCTGGATACCTTCTGATCTGGATTATATCTCCTCTAGAGGTCAGTTCCAGTGCTTCCGGGAGCTGGGTTTAGCCAGAAAATCATCCCCTAACGCTATATTTTCCCAAATGAGCCTTTTCTCCCACAAAGTGCTTTCCAAAGACAATGAACTGTCTATTTCACGGGTATTTGTTCTCAACCTGGCTGCCTTTCAGAATCACCCAGGGTTTTTAATTACACTGTACTTAATCTCCAGAGCTACTGATTACATTTGTATAGAGCGGAACACAGCTTTCTCTCTTTCTTATTTGTTTTGTTTTTTCTTGACAGGATTTCTCTGTGTAGCCCTAACTGTCCTGGAAATCTTTCTGTGGACCAGGCTAGCCCTAAACTCACTGAGATCTGCCTACTTCTGCCTCCTGAGTGCTAGGATTAAAGACACAGGTCACCACAGCCCCATAAATTTAAATTTTTGTCCATTATTTTATGTGTATGGTTGTTTGACTGCGTATTTATTGTTATACCAGTGCATGTCTTGTGCCCTTAAAGCCACTGGAATCCCTGGGAGTTACAGAAAACTGAAAACCACCGTGTGGTTGCTGGGAATTGAACCTGGGTCCTCTGGAAGAGCAGTCACTGCTCTTAACCACTGAGTCATCTCTCCAGACCCACCCTGGTCTCTTTAGGTCAGTTGTCTGAGCTCATTCGTACTGTATTCAGAGATCTAGACCTTTCTATTGCTCTGATAACTGGCTAGGGTCACATGACACTCTGGAACTTTCTGTAATCACTTGATATATTTCCATGTTACTCTAGGGAACAGCAAAATCTTGTTACTTCCTCCCTGACTACCCTGGGAATAGGGTATAGAGGCCACAGACTTGTTTACCTAAGAACACCACCAAAACATCTCTATATGGACTTGCTGCCTTTGGTATCCTCTATCTAAAAGGATGCCAAGGTTCACGTTGTAATTGGATTCTCTCCAGGACTGAAGTTTCTGCCATAACCACTCCCCGTCAATCAAGCCTGGACTCAATCCAACCTCCTTGCTTCCCCTCTTTTCTACTTCCTGTACCCCAAGCTAGTTGTGGGCACAGGAAGTTTGCTCTTCTCCATCATGTGTTCTTTCAGTCAAAGTTTTAACTCTGAAAACCAGGATCCATAGTTTTGGGTTTGACATATTTTTTCTGGACATAGGAAGTGAAGCCATGAGTTCACTGAAATGTAAGAGAAAAAAGGAAGGCCTGGAATGTAAAGAGAAAGTCTAATTCACTTATTCTCCTATAAATTTGGATCAATAATTTTAGTATCTAAGTGTCTTCTAGAAAAAATATTGGTATTTTCATACCCAGGAACTGAGGACATCCAGGTCTCTTGCTGGGCTGAGGAACTTAGTACTTGAGTCTGATGGGGAGGGAGTCCTAGAGTTACTTTTGCCTTCTCTATCTGAGCTGAACCAGGAGTTACTGCATATACATAGCAAGGTTTCTCACTTACCTGAAATTTTCTGCTTACAAATATTTATTTCCCCAGCTCATGCAAGTTTTCCTGGGTAAATTTCCAGGAAGAGAGAGAATTGTGTGTGAGAAGGATAGCTAAATTCTTGGACTCTGCTGAAAGAGAACCTTGTTTTCTGCCAGGCAGTGGTGGGGCACGCCTTTAATCCCAGCACTCGGGGGCAGAGACAGGCAGAGCTCTGTGAGTTCAAGGCCAGCCTGGTCTATAGAGCAAATTCCAGGAAAGCTACAGAGAAACCCTGTCCTTTTTTTTTTTTTTTTTTTTTTTTTTTTTTTTTTTTGTCTGATCCCCTGGAACTGAAGTTACAGACAGTTGTGAGCTGCCAAGTAGTTGCTGGGAATTGAACCTGGGTCCTCTGGAAGAGCAGCCAGTGCTCCCAATCACTGAACTATCTCTCCAGTCCCCCCATTTTTGCTTTTTTCTTTTCTTTTTTTTTTTTACCACCAGGGAGAGAAACCCTGTCTTGAAAAACCAAGAAATAAAAAGAAAGAGAAACATATTTTTCTAGAGGAGTCCATGTGTTTTCACAAAGGGAGCAATGAAAGGATCAGTGTGGGGAAGGAAACAAAAGAAACAGATCTTTCTTGTTTTGGACACACATCTAAATTCCAGTTTCAGCTTGTCCCCAACCAGTTACATAAACACAGGAAACCACTTAACCTTTACGCATTATTTTATCTATGTGCAGATAGGGCATTGTCCCCAAGAAACCTACATGAGGTTCAGAAGTGATAATAAGGCTGCCAAGATGACTTAGCGGGTAAAAAGGTACCTACCACCAAGTTCGATGACCTGAGTTTGAAACCATACAACGGAAAGAGAGAACTTACTCCTGGAAGCTGTCCTCTGACCTCCAACGGGCCCTCTATGACACACATGTGA
Organism: Microtus ochrogaster; assembly: GCF_000317375.1. NCBI lineage: Eukaryota > Metazoa > Chordata > Mammalia > Rodentia > Cricetidae > Microtus > Microtus ochrogaster. The sequence continues at coordinate 796,178 of NW_004949208.1, read as the reverse complement.
CCCCACATAAACAAATACATGTTTAAAAAAGTTAGAAAGGAAAACATGATAAGGCAGTCAAAGGACCTCATGCTCTGCTTGTCCCTGTGTAAACACACAGCATTGTTCCTTTGAGTGTGATTGTTTCCTGTATGGCCAAATAGGCTAATGGATTTCCTGCACATGGAGCATGTGTCTGCTCAGGCCCTAACTACTGCAGGGGTCCTGTGTAGCCAAGCTCAGCTTCCTCTTTCATGCAAATGGTTTATTTTGTGATTTGGCGTTGCTTCAGCTTGGGCTGGCATTGGACATATTCCATCCAGGAAGTGCCGGCTGGTCGATCTGGGTGTCCTGAGATAAGCAGTTGGAAAATCATTCTCTGGATCCTGTACATCACAGATAAGGGCTTCATTGCTCTTGGCCTTTACCTCCAGTTTTTATGCTGCCTCATTCTGTTTCTGTCCTTACCTATCACTGCTTTCCCTGTTTTCTGTTTCTGCTTCCCTGCTGATGCTTATAAATGTGCTCTTATGCTCTGGCCCAGGGCCTCCATAGACCACAAATCAATTTAACCCAATCACCTAGACATTTAGCTAGTCACTATTTAGCTGGTCATAAAAGGAAGGCCTGTCAGGTAACTTGCCTCTGTAACTTCATCCCAGTATAAAACCACTGGAAAACCTTAAAGGAGAAACCACTAGAATTGGTAGAAACTATGGAGTAAAACGAGGTATTATTGGCATCATGCCCATCTCCCATGGACTGACATTCATGCCCTTAACATTCATGTTATTCACACACATTACACACATGCAGCAAAGATATACACAGATGTACATTGACACGGTCACAGACACTGATATTCACACATGTGTACATCGGTGTACACACCTTTGATCAGAAAGTCTCACTTAGTGTATAACCAAAGTGATTGCCTCTGATTCATTTCTTAAAAAGACTTACATATATATATGAGTGCTCTGACTTCCTGTACATCTGCATGACAAAAGAGGGCATCAGATCCCATTATAGGTGGCTGTGAGCTACCATATGGGTGCTGGGAGTTGAACACAGGACCTCACTGAAAGAGCAACCGGTGCTCTTAACAGCTGAACCATCTCTCCATGTTGTAGGAGGCTGCTTGTTTGTTTCCAGGCTGCCCAGACTCCCAAAATAACCACACAGAAACTGTATTAATTAAATCACTGCTTGGCTAATCACTATAGCATATTCCTAGGAAGCTCTTACATATTAAATTAAACCATTTCTATTGTTTTATATTTTACCACGAGGTTTGTGGCCTACTGCCAACATTCCAACTGGCAGCTTGCTTCTTTCCCCTCTGGTAGATACACAGTGTCTCACTGACTCCACTTTCTTTCTCCCAGAATTCAGTTTAGTTTTCCCACCTAGCTGTACTCTACCCTATCACAGGCCAAGCAGATTCTTTATTCATTTACCAATAAAAGCAACACATATACAGAAGGACTTCCCACATCATTTCTACCCTTTAATTTATTTTTTATTCCCCAAAGTCTGAGACAGACCTCAGGAAAGATTTGGCAATTTGAGGGATATATACCCTCTGTTGTTGTTGATCCCTTGACTAGTCTGAGACCACAAAAGTAAAACCAATGCCTTTTATTGATGTGATTCTGTGCCCTATATTGCCTTATCCCCTTGGTATATGCTACCTCCCTCAAGCCTTCTCCAAGCGCTGTCCTTACCAAACTGCAAGACCTCCCTAATATGAAAATCCAGTCACTGGGATATGTAGCCCCACCCAGTCATCTAGGACCCCAGTCTTTCTCAGCTAGTCCAAAATATACTCAGAAGTATCTCTCGGTTCTTACTCACCATTGTGTCCCTGTGACTAAATTCCTGACAGAAACGTGGTGGGGGAAGAAGTTATTTTACACCACAGTTTTAGAGGTGGCAGCCTGTCATAGAGTGAAGGCCGTGATGGAGTAGAGCAGTTCACATCATTGCAACCATGCAGTTAAGAAAAGGCATGTAGAGAGGGGCCCAGATAAGAGGCAGTTCTCCAGGCCATGCCCCCAGGGTCTTACTTCCTCCAACAAGGACCTACTCCTAAGTTGTACCATCTTCCTCTTGCAGAAGTTTAAGGCCACATTGGGAAAAGGAATAAATATGGAGGCCCAGTGACCTCGAGTCCATCTTCATGGTTTGGGCTTTAAGATTAGGCTTAAATAGAGGGCAGGAGGTATGCCTATCCAAGGCCCTGGTCAAGGTGTGGTTCTACTCTCATCATTGACACGTCCCTGTTTCAACTCCAGCCTGTCCTGCAAAGAGAGCTCCTAAGTAGTCAAAAAACAGTGAAATTGCTTCCTGGAAGACAAGTTCCTCCCTCTGGCTAGCACCAGGACTTTCAGATTTTCTCTGGCCACAGCATGAGATTCCTATAGAAATTCCAGTTCTTTGGGGTCCATTGTTTGAACAATCTGATAGGCAAAGGGAAGGGCATGTTTCTTTAGAATATCTTTGCTCCTGCCAAGACCATTACAGTTAACATCCTTATAATGGCTGGGTAGTGGTGCCATATACCCTTAATCCCAGTACTCGGGAGGCAGAGGCAGGTGGATCTCAGTGAATCTGAGGCCAGCCTCGTCTACAGAGCAAGTTCTAGGACAGACTCTGAAGCTACAGAGAAACCCTGTCTCGAAAAACAAAACAAAACAAAACAAATCCTTATATATCACAGTATTAGAAGTCTGTCAAGGGGTTAATCTGCTTGCTAAGTTAGAATCTTCATGATTTAATTGTTTCTGGAAATGTCCTCACAGATCTACTCAGAGGTCTGCTTTAATAATCTCCCAGGCATTTCTCTCTTCAGTCAGGCTGACAGTTAAGGCTAACCATCATATCTAGTAATAAGGGAACTTGTGCCTATTCCTATGCTCTAGGCATTTCTTCTAGGAGCTTTCTCTTTACCTGGCATGCTTCATCAGAACTTTCCAGCAGGCACAGGCACAGGCACAGGCACAGGCACCCTCCTGCTGGCCACAGCATTATATATATATATATATTTGGAAGGGAAAGAGAACAATCAATTAACAGCTCCCCAACTCTGTCACTGGACCCCAATGTTTCCCCAAGTATGCCATAAACCACACAAATATTTATTTTTTTTCTTTCTTCCTAGCAGCCTCTCTCTCTCTTTCTCCATGCTTTTTGAGAGAAGGTCTCACATAGATCATTATGTAGCTGAGGATGACTTTGGACTTCTGGTCTTCCTGTTTCTACCTCCTGAGTGGTGGGATTACAGATATGCACTACCCTGTCTGGTTTATTTTGTGCTAGAACTCAAACCCAGGGTTTCACACACATTAGAAACGTTGTATACCAGGCTATCTCTTGGGCCACTAACCAAACTCTCAAATTATGACACAGAGACTTCTTATTAGTTTTGAATGTTCGCTCTTATTTTATGCTTGTCCCACTAGCTCTTATAACTTAATCTGCTTCTCTTCTTCCCCATTTTGCCTTGGGCCTTTTTATCTTTCTTTCCTTCTGTATATCTTACTTTTGCTGCTTCTCCTGTCTGTCTGGTGACTGGCTGGCATCTGTTTGGCTTCTTGGTCTGGGTATGTCCCTCTCTTTCTTTATTGGGTTCTTCTCCTTGTTCTTGTCTTTTGAGCCTAGGTTTCTCCTCCTAGTTATTCTCTCTGCCCACCAGCTGTGCCTATCCCTCTTCTGCCTAGTTATTAGTCATTCAGTTTCTTACTAAACCAATCATGTGTCTTAGGCAGGCAAAGTGAAAGAGCAACACATCTTTTCATAATTAAACAAATGTAACACGTATTTAAAAGATACTTTAAAGTAATATTCTGAAGCACAAACAACTGCAGCACATCTTTGCCTAATTAAAATAAGATTCCACAACAATGTTGTCTACCAACTGAGCTATGAAGAGACGCCATGACCACAATGACTCTTACAAGGAAAACACTTAATGGGGTGGCTCACTTACAGTTTTAGAGATTCAGTCCCTTATCATGGTGGGCAGCATGGCAGCGTTCAGGCAGACATGGCGCTGCTACATCGTCTTTCTTTCTTCCTTTCTTTCTTTCTTTCTTTCTTAAAAAGATTTATTTATTTACTATGTATATAGAGTTCTGTCTGCATGTAGCCTTCAGTCAGGCTAGAAGAGCCTTCCTTCCTTCCTTCCTTCCTTCCTTCCTTCCTTCCTTCCTTCCTTCCTTCCTTCCTTCCTTCCAGACTCAACCCTCTTACTAAACTACTTGCTTTTGAATTCTTGTTTCAGGGTCTATTTCTAGGGAATCCAAATGAAAGTATACACTTTCCAGAGAAAAAGTGATCTTGGGACATACATAGGACTGAGCTCATGATACTCCCTCTCCCATTTAGCACTCTGTCTCCTTCCAGGAATATCCTCCTATGTATTAACTTAAACACGAAGAGCACACATCAGCTCACTGATGTAGCCATAATTCAGATTCAAATTTAGCTCAGCTTTATCTAAGCCATCCTGTTACATCTAGCAGAGGAAGGAACTGAGGGGTGAGAAGGAAATTGTCTATCTATGTTGAGGTTTGGTGCATGTGATCTTGGTTAGGATCTAAGGGGCTGTCTACATAGTTGTTTCTGGATAGTTATTTACATGTGGATGCTACATGGGTTATGGTGTTAAAATGTTGTCATGGATACCAGTAACATGCTGACATGAGACTGGGGCTTTAAGAAGACTTCTTTCTCTCTTTCTTTCTTTCTTTTTCAATTTTTAAAAGGATTTTTATTTTTATTACTTTTTATTTTATGTGTACTGCTGTTTTGCCTGCATGTGTGTCTGTGTGAGGATGCTGGATCCTCTGGAACTGAAGTTACAGACAGGTGTAAGCTGCCATGTGGGTTCTGGGAATTAAACCTCAATCTTCTGAAAGAGCAGAAAGCTAGGAAGTGCTCTTACCCTCTGAGTCATCTCTCCAGCCCCAAAAGACTTTTCTGACCAGGGATTCCTAACATTTTCACTGGCAAACTCTTTTAGTCACAGAAAGTTTTACATGACCTGAGTATACAGCTATATAAAATAAACATGCAAATCAAACATTTACTGATAATAAATCACAAAGAATTTTATTTAAAATTTTTATTTGGAAATGCAGAGGTAGCTTAACACTTACTTCTCTTCCAAAAGACCCAAGTTCAGTTGCCAGCATACATGGCCTGTAACTCTTGCTCCAGGGGATCCTACCCTCTTGTCGGGCCTGCACAGGTATAGTAGTTTGAATAGGAATGGCACCCATAGGCTTTTGAATATTTGAATGCCTGGCCATTAGGGAATGGCACTACGAGAGGGATTAGGAAGTATGGCCTTGTTGGAGTAGATGTGACATTGTTAGAGTGAGTGTGTCCCTGGGGGTCGGCTTTGGGATTTCAAAAGCCCACGCCAGGTCCAGTGGTTCTGTCTTTTCTCCTGCTGCCTTCAGATCCAGATGTAGAATGCTCAGCTACTTCTCGTGAACCATGTCTGCCTGCCTGCCACCATGCTTCCTGCCATGATGAAAATGGACTAAATCTCTGAAACTATAAGCAATTCCCAGTTAAGTGCTTTCTTTGGTAAGAGGTGCCATGGTCATGATGTCTCTTCACAGCAATAGAACACTAAGACTACAGGCATATACACATATGGCATTCATTCACACAGATACGTACATATGAACATAAATAAGAATGATAAAATATGTTTTGTTTTTTCCTCTTGATTTATGGTTTTTCTATGTAGCCCTGGCTGTTCTGGAACTCACTCTATAGACCAGGCTGGCCTTAAATCCATAGATCTGCTTGCCTCTGCCTCCCAAGTGCTGGGAATAAAGACGTGTGCCACCACTGCCATGATTAAAATAAGTTTTAAAAAAAAGTTTGACAAGCAGGGTGGTGGTGGCATATGCCTTTAATCCCAAAACTCGGGCGGTAGAGGCAGGTGAATCTGTGAGTTTGAGGCCACCCTGGTCAATGAAGCAAGTTCCAGGACAGCCAGAACTGTTACACAGAGAAACCCTGTCTTAAAAAAGCAAAGCAAAACAAAATGTTTGACATAATTTTACCGTTTATTTGAAGTGAAAACAAATGTACATAAAATGAATGTGTTTATTTGTTTATTTATTTATTTTAGGATTGAGTGTTCCAAGTTTTTTGTTTATATATATAAAAATTAAAAATTATCTGAATAATTCATATTACAGAATCTAAACAATCTTCAAAATGTTTAACACTGATCACTATGCAAAGTGTGGAGGCACATACCTTTATTTACAGCACTCAGAAGGCAGAGGCAGGTAAATCTCTGAGTTTAAGGTAAGCCTGGTCTATAGAGTAAGTTCCAGGACAGCCAGGGCTACACAGAGAAACAAAACAAAAACGAGCGGGAGGCAGAGACAGGTGGATCTCCATGAGTTTGAGACTAGCCTAATCTACCAAGTGAGTTCTAGGACAGCCTCTAAAAATACAGAAAACCCTGACTGGGAGAAAAAGAAAGAAAGAAAGAAAGAAAGAAAGAAAGAAAGAAAGAAAGAAAGAAAGGAAGGAAGATAAAAGAAAAAAGAAAGGAAGGAAGGAAGAAAAAAGAAAACAAAACAAAAAGAAAAAAGGAATTAATTAATTAATACAGTTTCTCTGTGATTATTTCAGGTCTGGGCAGCAGGAAACGAAAAAGCAATCTCCACCTACACAGGTGGATCTCTGAGTTGAGGCTAGACTGGCATATAGAGCAAGTTCCAGGAAAGCCAGGGCTACACAGAAACTCTGTCTCAAAACCCACCCTCCCAAAATGTTTATTGCATTTATCTTGTAAATCCAAGAAAGGATTATGGTCAATTGGAGGTCAGTGAGCTACTTACAAAAGTTTGTTCTCTTCTTCTCCCATGTGGATGTTAGGGGTTAGACTCCAGTTATCAGGGCAAGTATCTTAACCCAGTGTGCCATCTAGCAAGCCCAGTTGTTTTTTTCTTTTTTTTCTTTTGTGTGTGTATGTATGTGTGATTTCGTCTCCTTCCACCCCCATTTGGAGCTAGAGACTGAACCCAGGACCTTGTGTTTGCTAGTCGAGTGTTCTATCATGGGGATAAACTCCTAAATCCTTTGTCTATTCTTGTAAGGTTTTAGACGGGTTGAAGGCTTTCCACTTTTTGTTTTGTTTTGCTATGCTTTGTGTTTCTTTTTTTGTTTGCTTTTTTTTAAAAAAAAGATTTGTTTATCTATTTATTTTATGTCTATGAGTACTCTGCATACACACCTTTATTCCAGAAGAGGGCACCAGATCCCATTATAGATGGATGTGCACCATTATGTGGTTGCTGGGAATTGAACTCAGGACCTCTGGAAGAGCCATCAGTGCTCTTAACTGCTGAGTCACCAACCCCCAACTATGTTTTTTTAAGACAAGATTTCTCTGTGTAGCCCTGGCTGTTGTGGAACTCACTCTGTAAACCAGGCTTGAACTCAGAGTTCCATCTATCTCTGCCTCCCAAGTGCTGGGAATAAAGGTGTGTGCCACCACTGCCTGGCTGAAGGCTTTAATTTTCAAGACTGGCCGGTCACCCAGTTACATATGTATATTGTAACACAGGTCAGGCTTGAGAATTCACCCTGAGTTCTAGGAGAGCCTAGAGAGTATTGTACTTCTCTTTCAAAGCAGCCAAGACCCCCTAACTCTCATCAGCTTTTATAATTCATATAGTACCATAGCAGCTAGGGAGGAGACTACTCTATCCAGGAGGAATCTATTTTACGACTTTGTCTAGAAACAGAACAGAGATAAAGAAGCCTTCGGGGCCTATTTGGCTTTACTAAGAAGCATAGTTGTCAGAGGTACCCTTTAGCAGCTGGCTTGGGGCCTACCTTGTTATTGCTGCTGTTGCTAAGTTATAGAGAGAAACTGTCAACCATAGAGACAGCTACTGAAGTCAGAATCATTCAGCCTTGGGCCAAAGTGGAGGCTAAATCCATATACACATGTGTTAAATTAGACGTAGAGAATACTCAGAAAAATACTTCTTTTCCAAGCTTCTAGTTGTTATGCAGGTCTATTTGTTGACTGAAAGAAGTATTCTGTATTTTTCATGTGGCTGAATTAAAAAAGGATTAGAGCAGGACAGTAGGACACTATGTCATGTGGTATAATGTCAACATTCTCCAGAGGGACAGAGGGACTTACTAACCAAGCCTGATAACCTGAGAGTCATCCTTAGATTTCATGGTAGGAGAAAACTGACTTCTGAAAGTTATCCTTTGACCTCCACAAGTGCATCTACAGTCTTTTGTTTATACAGCGTCTATCTATCTATCTATCTATCTATCTATCTATCTATCTATCTATCTATCTATCTATCTATCTATCATCTATCTATATCTTATTAT
>NW_004949208.1:784711-786946 GCF_000317375.1 Microtus ochrogaster | reverse complement strand
TGTGTGTGTGTGAGGAGAAGTGAGAAGGAAGTAGGTCACATAAATGGAGTGTGACTGTGTTTTGTCTCAAAACAATCCTAGTTGCTTGGGGACTGATGATTCTGTCTGGGCCTGACACTTCCTGTCTATCCTAACATCAGTTCTGAAGATCTAGTAACAGAAGCAGATCTACCTAGGTTTGCTATCTTCCCTTTCCACTACTCTTTCTCTTTTCTTTTTGTTTTGAGACAGGGGTCTCTCTGTTACATGCATTGGCCTAAAACTTGGTCTCAAGGGATCTTCCTACTTCAGTCTCCCAAGGGACTGGGATCACAAAAGTATGCTATCAAACTCAGAAGCATTATTAGTGTTGTTATTATTGGCTTGTACAGTCCAAAGACCTGAACCCAGGGTGGCAATCATAGTAGATAAATGCTCCTCCCTTCGCCTGAGAGTGGCTGCTTCTCCCCCTGTTCCTCCTCCTTCTACATTTATTTTCCAGGAGGTGAGCCATGAGCCATGAGTAAACACACAGAGTCAGAAGTCAGCTTTCAGCCTTCAGTTGTCTCCCACCATTCTTGGTTCTGGAGACTGAACTCAGGGTGTCAGGCTTGGGGTCTGTAGCTGTTGATCTGGTTCACGGGTAGGAGAGAATCCATTCTAACTGTCGTTTCTGAGTGAGTGTAAGCCGGGGGATCCTGACCGCTCTGTTGCGGAATATACTTGAACTGTGTAAAGGTGTGTTGCATTTGTTTATGCTGCATTTGTTTAATGATGTAAGGATGTGTGTTTAATTGTGTAAAGATGTGTTGCATTTGTTTCATCTTGCCTGCCTAAGGTACCTGATTAGTCTAATACAAAGCTGACTGATCAGTAGCTAGGCAGATGAGGAATAGGCGAGGCAGGCAGGCAGAGAGAATAAATAGGAGGAGAAATCTAGGTTCGAGAATAATGAGAGGAAAAGAAGTACATGCAAGGAAAAAAAAAATTAAAGCCCAGGATCAAAAGATAGAGAAACAGGTTAATTTAAGTTAAAAGTGCTAGCCAGAAATGAGCCTATGTTAGGCTGAACATTCATAGTTAATAAGAAGTCTCTATGTCAAGATTTGAGAGTTGGTTGGTGGGCCAAAAGAAAAAGCCTGGTACACTGCTCCCTTTCCTATATGCAGAGAAAAAAAAAACCCACAAAAAACAAACACACAAGGGAGAGGAAGAGTAAGGAATAGCATAAATGCCTAGCTCTTTGCAGGTACTTAGAAAATGTTAATTTTTCCTTACTTGTTCTTTGGTGTTTGGAAAACAAATGGTCTTTCTTAGGCTCCTCTTCTCTACCAGGAGATAGCCTGGAGAGTTATCTAAGGGGCCTGAGTGGTGCTGGCTGTAAAAGCTTTGTAGAAGAGTATCCCAGCAACTGAGCACAGGAGATAAGCAGGGCAGATAGAGTGTCTGTCCTCAGAATGTTGATACTTTGCTGCGGAGGGGTGGGCTTTAAACAGAAACACAATGACAATACAATAAACCAAATGTGATGATGGTGATTCTGGGCTACAGGCTGTTGACTGGGTGGGTGGGATTTCATGGAGAGACGCAGGGCATGGGAATGAAGGTCTGGTCTGAGTTCACAGTGACAACATAGATAGGTTCTCCAGGCTGTGGATGATGCTGGAATTGCAGATAAGAGCTCAGCTTCTGTGCTACACAATAGAACTGCTACATTCTCAACTCCTACTAATGGCAAATCGAGTTAGGGAACCAGGACAAATAAAGCATGGCTCCTGGTGAAGTGGAAAAGACTGGAAGTGGAGGTGGAAGGGTAGGGTGTGGAACCTGACAAGAGCCAGTGATGGCCACAGAGCAGGTGTGGGCAGAAAATCCACCACGCACAGGCCCTTCCCTGACCCTGTCCAGCCATCTCTCCAATCAGAAAGTCAAACTCCTTAGCCTTGTACGGGAGAACTTTACTGTCTTTACCAACCATGTTGGAAGCAGAGTTCGTTCCTGTTCATTAGAAGTGCTAGGATACAACCTTCTGAGAAAGCATCCACTATTACACAGGTTTGAAGAGTGCAGATTAGAGGCTGGAGAGATGTCACAGTGCTTAAGAACATTTGTTGATTTTTTTTGTTTGTTTGCTTGTTTTTTGTTTTTCGAGACAGGGTTTCTCTGTGGCTTTGGTTCCTGTCCTGGAACTAGCTCTTGTAGACCAGGCTGGCCTTGAATTAACAGAGATCCTCCTGCCTCTGCCTCCTGAGTGCT
>NW_004949208.1:778346-783876 GCF_000317375.1 Microtus ochrogaster | reverse complement strand
CTAGTGCCAGGACAGGCTCCAAAGCCACAGAGAAACCCTGTCTCGAAAAACCAAAAAAAAAAAAGAAAAGAAAAGAAAGAGGTGAAAACAACTCCCTTATGCATTCCTCTGTGGTTTGTAATCCCCACATTCCCATGGCTACACTCTGTGAAACTCCAGCATCTCTATAATGCTTTTTGTTTTTTTTTCTTGTTTTAATGCTGTTACTCAAGACAGCGTTTTACTCTATAACTCAGGATGATTTTGAATCTACAGACTTCTCCTGCCTCAGCCTCATCTTTTACTGTAGGTGGAATATTCTGTCCCACCAGCCAGCTCCCAAATAACCACACAGGGACTTCTTGTTAATTATAAAAGCTTAGCCAACAGCTTAGGCTTATTACTAACTAGCTCTTACAACTTAATTAACTATTTTTATCAATATACATGTTACCACATGACTCAGTGGCATTTACCTGTCCTCTAGCATGTCTTGTTCCCTCTCTGTCTGTCTGGAGGCTCTGCACGTCTTCTTCCCAGAGTTCTCTCTGTCTGACTCTCCTGCCTATACCTCTTCTTGCCTAGCTATTGGCCATTTTACTCTTTTTTTTTTTTGAAACAGGGCTTCTCTGTAGCTTTGGAGCCTGTCTTGGAACTCATTCTGTAGACCAGGCTGGCCTTAAACTCACAGAGATCCTCTTGTCTCTGTCTCCTGAATGCTGGGATTAAATATGTGTGCCATCACGGCCCAGCTGGTCACTTAACTCTATTAAACCAATGAGAGTACAAAAGGATTATTCTACAGCATTTTACTTCATATACTTTTGTTTTATTCTATTTATATGTGGAGTATAATATAATCATAATTAAAGCTAACATAATCAAGGGTAATTATGAACATTTTAAGTGTTGATATAATTTTAATTGCCATAATTTTAATGATTACATAACTTTGTATAAGAGGAAAGGAATGAAGTGATTTAATAGGCCTGAGCATGGCAAACACGGCTCTGGAAGGCCTTTTCCTTCTCCCCCCATCCCTTCTGCCTTGCTAAAAAACATTAGATTACTGTCCTAAAGCTCGTTCCAAAGGTCCCTTCCCTTATTTGGCCACTTTCTCCTTTTTTTAGCCCCTTCCTTCTTCTGAGGCTAACTACCAAGATCTAGCTACCGAATTATTGAAGTCCAACAATCGAAGGTCCCCCTTTTGCCACCTTAATTAACATGCCCAATCAAAATGACCCAGCTAATCCTAACACAGGGTTTCCCCCTTCCCCTGTATAAACTACCATTTGACTGCAGGCCACATCTGTCTCCTCTCTATCCAGAGGCAGTCCTTTGTCCCTCTGAGACAACATCCCTTCTCCTTCTCTCTTTCCCTTTTTCTCCCTTCTCCCTTGTTCCTTTCCCTTCTCCCTGTGCTCTATCGCCTGTCTTTGTTTCTTATTCCCTGCCATCTGTCCCTCAGGGGCAAATAAATTTCCTTTGTGCTGAGAACTTGGTCTTGGGGTGTTGATCCAATGTTGAGGTTTTTATAAGAGTATCATAATTTGTTAGGTCATAATATACTATAAGAGTATCATAATTTGTTAGCATACATATGTATTTATATATATTATTGTTACCATTTTTTTAGATTTTTAAAATATTTATTTACTTTGTGTATGTATGTGTGCTCTAGTGTGAGTATGGCGTATGGCGATCACAGGAAAACTTGGAGGTGTAGGTCCTCTCTCCTTAGGTAGAGCCGAGGGATCACACTAAAGTGGCCAGTCTTGGTGCTTTCTTGCTGGCCATTTTCTTTTTTTTCTTTTTTCTTTTTTTTTGGTTTTTCGAGACAGGGTTTCTCTGTGGTTTTGGAGCCTGTCCTGGCACTAGACCAGGCTGGTCTCGAACTCACAGAGATCCGCCTGCCTCTGCCTCCCGAGTGCTGGGATTAAAGGCGTGCGCCACCACCGCCCGGCGCTTTGCTGGCCATTTTCTAAAAGTATTTTAAGTAAGATTAAGGAAAACACACTCCCCTCCCGGACACCCCCCCCAGGGTATCTCTGTGTAACAGCCTTGGCTCTCCTGGAACTCACTCAGTAGACCAGGCTGGCCTAGAACTCATTGAGATCCGCCGGTCTCTGCCTCCCAAGTGCTGGGAATAAAGTGTGTACCACCTCTGCCTCACTGAAAAAAATATATTTACATAAAGCTTTCTTCTACGTTTTGAATTATTTGCTTAGAATCCTTTATTTAGCAATAGAGTCATTAGAGTGGAACATTTCTATGGTTCTCAAATAGTTTCAGCCACAATACTTAAAGGTTGAGCCTACTTCCTCTGCCAACTGAAAAGCAGGTGAGAGCCCGGGTCTATTGAGACACCTCAGCAGCCTATTTGCTAATCTAAATATCACAGGAAGCCTTTTAATCTAGGCATTTCTTTGTCTCCATTTGTTTTTTCTTGGTCACTAGCAGGTTATTAGCCAGTTACAACATTTTACCTGTTTATTAATTCTTATAGTTTATCCTTTATCCCTGACGCCTTTTCCTTCATTCATTGAAACTTTGTGATTCTGGCCAGGTGGTGGTGGTGCACACCTTTAATCCCAGAACTCAGGAGGCAGAGGCAGGCAGATCTCTGTGAGTTTGAGGCCAACCTGGTCTACAGAGCAAATTTCAGGATGGCTAGGGTTACATGGAGAAACCACGTCTCAAAAAACAAAAACAACAACAAAATGTTGTGAAGTATATCTATCTCTTCTCTTCGCACCCTCTTGTTTTTTTTTTGTTTTTTTTTTTTTAACAAGAAAACAGAAGCTGCAAGGGTAGAGATGTAGCTCACTGGCAGAGCTCTTGTCTAGGGTGAGCCAGGTTCTCAGTTCAGTCTCAAACACTGAAGAGAAAGAGGGAAAGAGAAAGGAAAGACACTTTGAAATCCCTCTCAACTTCTTCTCCATTGCTCCCCAGGAGCAGGTCAGCCACCTATGAACTAGTCCCCTAGTTGTCTTTAGAATCCCTCTTTTAACACCAGAGCCAACATCCTAATTTAATTGATGGAGTAAATATCTGTTGTTCTGTCTGCCAGGTGCTGAGTCCTGGCTTAGCCCCAGGTACTTGACCTGCCTGGGGCAGTGAGTGGAGCTGGGAGCAAATGAAGGAAAGACACACCAGGCACCCAGGAATCCTTGGAGTCAGGAGGGCTGGGCTCTCTCCTAAAGAAACAAACCCCTCCCCAAGCTCAGAGTTTATGATAGAGAGTTGAACAGAGGCTGTGTTATTGCATACAGCTGAATGAGGGGGTGGGGTTATCACATAAAATAAACAAGGAAACTAGGTTTATGGTATACAGATGAATTAAGGAGCTAGGTTTAGATAATCTCTGTAGGTGTGTTCTCTGTAGGGGAGCAATCTTCAAGCCCTAAATATGGGAGGGAAGAGGGAGAAAGTTATGGTGGGCATTTCTGCACACACTACCAACATCCACACATGGACTAAGACCATGGAAGTCTTTCCTATTTTTCCATGAGTCTGAGGGTACTGTCCTGGAAATGGCTGGTTCATTTCAGGATTTCACACACTCAGGCTTCCTCTGCTCCTCATAGCCAGGCATTCCCCTTGTAAGAACAGCCACTGCTGTAATTTTGTCCATATGGCTATTGCTGTGGATATGAGGTCACTTGACCTTCCCTACTTCCCTATGATTGGTCATCCTAGCTGGCTCACACTGGACCAGTGAATTTCTTTTTACCATTTTATATCTAGGAAGACAATGCAGTCAATCTCTTCAGCAATATCTTCTGACTATGTATATTTAATGCAAATCAGAAAAGTTGTTGGCCATATTTAATGCCGCATGGACCGAGGAGTAAAGAAAGACAGATGAAAAGCAAGAGAGGAGAGATCTAGTCAAATGATTGCAGAGGGAAGAACGAACTATGCAGCTCCAGCTACTGCCAAATATAGTTTTTTAATTCCAGTTCAGTTTGTGCTATTTGTCAGTTACTGTAGGCTTGTTCTAATCAATTCTCTGACTCAGTTGGGGATGTTATGGCAAGTGTGTTAAACATACAGATATTCATTCTTTCTACAAAGGCTTGGGGATAAGCATTCTAAGAGTAGATCAGCTGTTCCAGGTTGTCCTAAAAGACCCAGCAACCTCTGTGCTCCTGCTGCCTCTTTCATTCTTTCTTTCCTCTTCTTTTCCTTGTTTTCATTTTGCTTTCTGAAACAGGGTCCCATGTGTTGGGAACTGTGGACCCCCAGACCCTGAACTTCCTATAAACAATTTGTTTTCTTTCCTATGCTTACAGCTGCTCTGAGCAAACAGCTTGTTTTCTTTGCTTGCAGCTGCTCTGAGCACGAGACAGGGGAGTGGTTTCTGGTGGGTTTGCAGCTGAAAGTCAGGGCGTGGTCATTGGTCAAGGAGACCCTATATCAGCTGCCCTGGAACATAATAAGGTTGGTGTTCTTGATTCAAGGGGCATTCTTGGCATTCTTGTTTCCAGGATGATTGTGTCTCTGTCTGTATGTGTGTTTCGTTCTCCAGCCCCTTGCCCTACAAGCGAACCATACCGTAGTGTAGGCGGTGCGCTACAGGCATAGTACTGTAGTACACATAGTAGTGGTATGGAGGCTACACTCAGCCCATGCTTTGAACTTGCTCTGTAGCTGAAGATGGACTTGAATTTCTTCCTCCTCCCCCTCTTTTTCTTTCTCCTCCTCCTCTTCTTCCTCTTCCTCCTCTCCTTCCTTTTAAGACAGGGTCTCACTCACTATATAGTCCTGGCTGTCCTGGAGCACACTTTATAGACCAGGCTGCCTTGAACTCATAGAGAGCTGCCTCTGCCTCCTGACTGGTGGGATTAAAGTTCCTTTGCTTTTAATTTCTGCTTTATTTGGAATGTATGCAAATGAAGTAAGACTTTCACAAGCATAATCCTGGGTGGAGAGCAGAAAATAAAAGCATAATTCCTCAGTTTTGCTGTTACTCCCCAATGCAGAGATTAACAAACTTTTTCTGCAAAGAGTCATATAGTAAATGTTTATTCATATGTTTGTGTTTGTGTGTGTGTATGTGTGACTTCTGTGAGGGTATATCCATGTGTGGAAATCAGAGAATTACTTTTGGGGGTTTGTTCTCTCCTTCCTCTATGGGTCATGGAAATTTAACTCGGGTCCTCAGGTTTGGTTGGCAAATGCTTTTACCTGCTGAGTCATGTCACTAGTCCATAGAAAAATGCCATTTGGTAAATATTTCTTGCTTTATAGAACAAGAGGAAATATTAAGAATATTTTGCAGATATGTACACAACAGAGAAAACAAACTTCCACAATTCTTTAAAATAAATTTCAAAATGTAATAAAATAATAAAAGTTGTAGCAGGTGGTAGTAGCACATACCTTTAATCCCAGCATTTGAAAGGCAGAGATAGGTGGATTTCTGAATTCAAAGCTAGCCTGGTCTACAAAATGAATTCCAGGACAGCCAGGGCTATACAGAGAAATGTTGTTATCTTAGAGAGAGAGAGAGAGAGAGAGAGAGAGAGAGAGAGAGAGAGAGAGAGAG
>NW_004949208.1:775428-776841 GCF_000317375.1 Microtus ochrogaster | reverse complement strand
TACTGGTTTCATGACATCACTCTTCATATTTCCTTTCCTTAGATTTATTGTAACATGGCAATAGTATCTAAATGTTTAATGACGTTTATATATTTTTTCTGGGTCTGGATCTTCCTAAAGTAGTATTCAGCTGGCTTGGAAATCACACTTCTCACACTCACTCTCCCAAGTGCTGAGACGCCTGACTTAATATGTACATATTGAGGTAGTACACACATTTGATCCATCTGGAAACAAATGTTATAATAGACTAATTTAATTATGGCTGGACTTGGATTTTAGGGACAGCCACAAATTCTTCCCTTCCCTGAATCTGGCCCTCTTTGACATGGAACTTTTGTCTCTTCCCACATTGACTTGCTTTGTGACTCATGACTTGCTTCGGCGATGACACAGTCACCAATGTGGAGCCAACAAAGACTTGAAAAGAACTTTCATCTTGTCTTGCTTTCCTCTTGGGATTCCTCCTACTGTTGCCATGTGAAGAAGTTCATGCATGCCTAATGGAATGCGCAGTGTCTATGTCCTGTTTGCTTCCATTGCTAGAGCCAAGTGCCAGATGTGTGAGAGTGGCCTGATGATCTAGTCACCACAGATCACTCTCAGCTGTCTACAGAGGATGCCCAAGCCCAGCGATGGCCAGCTGGACAGCTCTGGACCATAAGACCCACACAGTTGGTCCACACAGTTGCCAAGAACAAATATTTGTTGGGGGTTGAGTAAATGGCTGAGTGGGTAAGAGTACTTCCTGTGAAAATTTGAGGAGCTCAATTTGAATCCCTAGCACTAATGCAAAAAGTCAAGAATGACTGGCATGTGCCTATAAACCTAGCATTTGGGGCAGAAAGATAGGCTGATATCAGGAAAGTGCTGAACCGCAAGCATCTGATTTAGTGAGATGCCCTAACTCCTGGTAATAAGAGGGAAAGTGATAGAGGAAGATTCCTGGTGTCCTCCTTTGGCCTGTGCATGCAAATGTGTGCCCACAAGCTCATATGCGAACAACATACACACACCAAAAAAGGGAGTGTTTGCAGTTTTAAAACAATTATTTTAAACTGTGTGCAAGCGCACATGCACATGCCTGTGTGTGTATGAGTGTGTGTGCAGAAAGATCTGCCTGCTCAGGTCTGCCCCAAGTGCTGCGATTAAGGGCATGTGTCACTAGGCCAGGTTACATTTTTAAAAATTCTTATATATGTGATCGCATCTATGAGCGTGTGCACACACGCATGCAGGTACACAAGGAAGCCAGAATAGTGTAGGTAGACTTTCTTGTCGAACTTTTTTTGGAACATCCATTCCCAAATAATGACATGGAAACATTATTAATTATGAAAGCTTGATTTTAGCTTAGGCTTGTTCCACCTAGCTCTTACAACTTTAATTAACCCAGTTCTATTAATCTACACT
>NW_004949208.1:772890-775073 GCF_000317375.1 Microtus ochrogaster | reverse complement strand
CAGCCATTAATCTTTTTAATGACACATCTTTACAAATACCCGCGGCAGAACAGGGCGTTGGATCCTCTGGAGCTGGTGTTAGAGGGTGTCAACCTCCTGAGATTGGTTCTGAGAATCAATCTCGGGTCCTTTACAGGTTCTTACCTGTACCACCATCTCCCTCGACCTGCCCTAGTTTATTTCCTATTACTGCGACGAGACATAATCAAAAGCAACCCGGGGAGGAAGGGGCAGGGAATTTATTTGGACCACAAAGTCCAGTTACAGTCCATCATGAAAGGGAGTCCGGGCAGGGACTCAAGGCAGGAATAGAAGCAGAGACCACAGAGGAATGCTGCTTACTTGCTGTGCACGGCTCGCTCAGCCTGCTTTCTTATACAACCCAGAACCATTTTCCAAGGGGTGGCACTGGGTTGTGCTGGACTAGATCATGTCAATCATTACTCAAAAAAAAAAATGCTGTACAGATTGGTTTGCAGGCCTGTCTGATAAGAGGCAATTCTTCCGTGGAGGGTCTCTCTTTCCAGATGACTCCAGCTTGCGTCAGATTGACAAAAACAGAACAAATAAAGTGATTAGCACAATCTCCAGAAATAATATGTGTTTATCTGGTACTTTCTGTGGGTTACAGGTCTAACCCTGGCTTTGTTGGGTTCTGTGTCTCAGAATCTTGCCAGACTCCCATTGAAGCAATAACAGGGTTTTGTTCTCACTTGGAGATATACTCTCAATATTGGTCAGAATTAATTTCTTCCTAGGTACAGGACTGAGCAAGCACTTCAAGGACTACTTTAGTGTGTTTTGTTTTTGTTTTGACTGTTGGGCTAGGGGCTGTTCTAATCTCTTGCAGGTTGCCATGCTATTTCCTGCTACATGGACCTCTCCATACCGATGTAAAAAATTGAAATTTGTAGCTAGGTGTGATGGCCCAGGCCTGTAATGACAGCCCTTGGGAGGAAGAGAAAGGAGGATGGGTTACATTCCCTGCGTCCCCATGAAGGGCATTTTCATCATTAAGATCATTGTGAGTTTGAGAGTGAGACTTTTACCAAGATACCATCTTATGTGATGTAAGTCAATTATGAAAGTGATGGCATTCTCTTTGACTCATTCATTAGAAACAAGCCAAAGGGTAAAGACTGCAAAGGCTGTAAATCCTGGGGAAGGGGTGACTTTGAGAACCACCTTCACCTTTACCATTCCTAAGAGTGGAAGATGAACAGGTGTGATGAGGCTCCGGTCCCAAAGCTGTGTCAGTGGCTGATCTTTGCAGAGCTGAACTGGCCTAAGCCTAGAGGAGTTTGTTTAGAAAAGGCCAACGAATCAAACAGAGCTTGGCAAGTTTGTCTTTTCTTTTTTTTTTTTCCCTACCACTAGACATTGGATTACATTGCTTTGCAGAGTGCATAGTAATTCGTTTTTTTTTGTTTTTGTTTTTTTTTAAAGATTTTTATTTATTATGTATATAGGTTTCTTCCTTCATGTATCCTGCAGTATAGAAGAGGGCACCAGATCTTATTACAGATGGTTGTGAAGCACCATGTGGTTGCTGGGAATTGAACTCAGGACCTCTGGAAGAGCAGCCAGTGCTCTATTCCTCTGAGCCATCTCTCCAGCCACTAGTAATTCGTTTTTTTGCATTTTGTTTTGAGACTGTTTCATGCTTCTCTTTAATTCTCTTGACACACTCTGTTTACATAGTTCTGGGATCAACCTCAGGACTTTGTGTATGCTGGACAAACATGCTGCCAACGGAGCTACATTCCCAGCCCCCAAACAAAAACATTTTTTAAAAAAAGATCCTAAGGATTAAACTTGAGACCTTGTGCATGGTAGCCAAGCACTCTAGCATTGAGCTATAGCTCCAGACTCCAGGCAAAGGAATTTTAACCTTCTCTTGTATGGCCATTTCAGATTCAGCATGTGTTTCTGTTAACCTTCTCTTGTATGGCCATTTCAGATTCAGCATGTGTTTCTGTTGGTAAACAAGAATGTGCAGGCCCTATCCCCTAGCAGGGATAACTATAAATAGTGGTCACAGCCTGGGCTAATAGAAGGAAGAGGTAGGCAGAGGTTGGATTTTGGATGATGGCCTTGTGATCTTAGAAACACTTTAACTTGAGATTTATTTTACTATTCAAACAGGAAAGTATTATGATGATTCTTTTTTTTTTTTTTTTTTT
>NW_004949208.1:771286-772485 GCF_000317375.1 Microtus ochrogaster | reverse complement strand
GCCACCACCGCCCGGCAAGAATAAGACTTGATGCAAGGGAACTCGCTGGGAGACTTCCCCACTTCAACAAGTGAGGAAAGGCAAAACTGGATATGAGTTAGTGCCAATGGGATGGAAAGAGAAGGCTGATTGGAGAGATAGTGAGGGTATAGTGCAACCGGCCTTCTTCACTCTGAGGGAATGAGGAGAAAGAAGGAGCCAAGGATGGCTTTCTGTTTCTATTTGAGGTAGAGGATGGGAAGGAGCTGGATGAGACAGGGAAAGCAGAAGCATGCTTCATGGGGCTTTCTATGTTTGTGGGTTCTGGTTTCTCACAGACCAAGGATTGAGTCCTCTTTGCACTATAACTTAACCTGTTCCCTCCACTGTAAATGGAAACTACTGACCTCTTCTTCCTGTGTATATGAATTGAATGTCGCGTCTGGAACCCAATAGGCGCCATTGTGCTATCCATTATTTCTACTCAGAAAGGATTCAGGGAGGAGGCCGATGACAAATGGAAGAAACAGGCAGGAAAGGCTTCTGGGAATGAACTCTGGTTAGGTCAAAGAGGAAAAACAGCGTTGTGGCAGACCAGCTGAAGCCAGAAGGAGGCCAGGCATGGCTGAGCTGTCTGCCACGTGTTGTTAGGCAGATGAGTCATTGGAAGGGGCAGGTCAGGCCGCCCAGGCCGCAGTGGGCTGGACCGTGGCAACAAGATGACTTCATTGTCAGTGGGAAGCCCATATCTTCCGGAAGCCTTTTTAGTCCCTGGATCCCGAAGGAATACATCAGTTCTTTTACAGGACTTTATACACTGTCTGGTCAAAGACAGTGTAAACAGGACAGAGGGACAAGCATTGGAATCTGTCTAATGTGCCTGTTGATATGCTGGTGACCGGGTTCCTCTTCCTACACCTCAGCCTCCTTATCTGTTTCACGAGGGCGAGCTAACTTGTCCCTGAGGAGTGAGGTGCGAACTAGGTGAGCATGTGCGGGTAAACAGTGTGGTGGTCTCGCTCTTCCCGTTGGAAGTCATTTTCGGACCCTCAGCCCGCACAGCGCCGGGCTCGGCAAGCCCTTCACTAAGGGGATGAATGGAAGAACTAAAGGGCGACCCGCAGCCGCCGCGGGCTCACCGGGAGTCCCGCCCCCTTCCGCCTCAGACCGCGCGGCGCGGCCGCGGGCGGGTCTTCGTGACCGTTCGCCAGCGCGTGCGC
>NW_004949208.1:769140-770666 GCF_000317375.1 Microtus ochrogaster | reverse complement strand
GCAGGGAGCAGGTCAGGCGAGCTGGGGTCGGCGGGCGAGGGTGGGCGCTGTGGGGGAGGGGACCTCGCGGGAGGACCGGGCTGCGGCGGTGAGGGGTGGGGACTGAGTCGGTTGGGAGGAGTGGGAGGTCTGAGGAGCCTGTGGAAAGGGGAGTGGAGAAATGAAGGTGGGGGCCTGGGGTTGCAGTGGACTTGGGGAAGGGCGGGTTAGAGGAATGAATAAAATGGGTCTTGGGGGGGCATTTGTCATCCCGGGGTCTGGGTGGAGAGAAGGGGTTTTGGAATGTAGTCAGGGTGGATGAGCAGCAGAGAGTAGACTTATTAAATTATCTAGAGGAGTTAGTAGTTTGAGGGAGGGATGCTACTTTGATAGACTTTCTTAGAGTTTATCCCCACACTTAGAAAAACGGGGCATTTGGATTTGGTGGTCATTATACTTTTATAGGCAAGTACCCAGAATCATTAACATTCTCCTCAGTACCCATCTCCTCAATGACAAACCACCTTAAAAAAAATACCTGCACGTGTGCAATCTCGAGGCCGGTGCTGTGGACAGAGAACCCGTGGGTGAAGGCTCTGCTTTCTCGTTAATGGGAAAAGCGAGAGAAATGTGAAAGTCCTTGTGAGATTTCCGAGTGGACTGGATGTGTTTATATTTATTAGACAACAGTAGGTGTATTTATGAGTAGGGAATAAAGGTCGTCAGAGTTTATCAGGATAAACTGCCACTCACAGCGGTAGAAGTTCAGTGAAAGGAGATTGGCGAGAAAGGGACGTTGGAAGATCCGTAATCTTGTTAGATTTGTAGAAAAATGTTCTGTAGTAATGAACGCCAAGGGACAGCATTGCTTTTGCATAGCTCTGCTTTAGATCCCAGTTACGGGTCTCCTGCCTCCTGCTCCTCATATAAAATAAGCTTCCTCTGGCATCATTATATTCTTTGAGTTATACTATGTTAGCCTACGGTTTTTAACCCCTCCTCCCCCGATTTTGTTTTCCCACGTTTTATTCTCTGACTTTGGAGCTTTGCCATGGCTTCTAGTACCTAGTCAAAACTTTTGAAGTGTACTTTCTCTACTGACTTAGTTTACCCGGTGCAGTTGACCTTATTGTATGCTTCAGTGATGTGCTCAAGGCTGCTTGATCTCCCTTTTTTTTTCTAAGTAAATTTTAATGATTTTTTAGTTTTTATGTGCATTAATATTTTGCCTTCACTTATCTCTGTGTTAGGGTGTCGGATTACCTGGGAACTGGAGCTACAGACAGGTGTGAGCTGCTATGAGGGTGCTGGGAATTAAACCCAGGTTCTGTAAAAGCAACCAGAGGCTGAACCATCTCTCCAGCTCTAATTCTCTTTTAAAAAAGATGTTTGTTTTTTTTTGTTTTTTGTTTTTTTAAACCGGGTGGTGGTGGCGCTTGCCTTTAGGCCCAGTACTTGGGAGACAGAGGCAGGTGGATCTCTGAGTTCCAGAACAGCCAGGGATACATGGAGAAACCCAGTCTTGGAAAACAAAAACAAAAACATTT
>NW_004949208.1:767895-769017 GCF_000317375.1 Microtus ochrogaster | reverse complement strand
CTGAAAGAGCAGCCAGTGCTTTTAATTTCCTTTCTCCTAATATACATTATCTTGTTGCCTTACCAACAACCTTCCTGAGTTTGTATTCTGTCTCAATTCTTTACTTTATATATATAATCTTGATATTATGGTTTGTATACTTAGGCTTTCCCCAAACTGCCTTCAAGGTCATGATTTGACTTGCTTTTGAAATTGAGATTTGACTTAGTTTAGTGCACAGATCTAAGATTCATTCAACCTATGAGTTATTTATTTGTTTTCAAGACAGGGTTTCTCTGTAACTTTGGGGCCTGTCCTGGAACTCACTGTGTAGACCACAGTCTATGAATTTTATAGAATAATGTACCCAGTATGTACACTGCTCACATGGAGGTGGAGAACATCTCCACTTCCCAAAATGTTTCCTAGCTCCTCTACTTACTTCCCTTCTCCAAAGTTAACCAGACTTCCCACCCTAGAACCATAGATTGCTTTTTAGCTAAGACCTATGTAAATAAAAATCATGGGTCAGGTAGCAGTGGCGCAGACCTTTAATCCCAGCACTTGGGAGACAGAAATGAGTAAATCTCTGAGTTGGAGGCCAGCCTGATCTATAGCACAAGTTCTCGGACAGGCTCCAAAGTTACAGAGAAACCCTGTCATGAACCCCATCTCCCCTTCATGAAGTTTGTAGTCTTCGTTACTAAATTATCTTATTCAAATGACTCCTCCCCCCTCCCTCCCTCCCTTCCTTCCTGTGATTATTTTTTTGAGACAGGGTTTCTCTGTAGCTTTGGATTCTGTGCTGGACCTTGCTCTGTAGACCAGGCTAGTCTTGAACTCACAGAGATCCGCCTGCCTCTGCCTCCTGAGTGCTGAGATTAAAGGTGTGTGCACCCCTTGCCCAGCAGTCAAATGATGTCTGAGCATCTCTTCTGTGTCAGTTCCTTATAGAAATACTTTGCTTTTTTATTGTTGTATAATTTTCCATAGTGTAACCATACTAGAACTTATTTTGCAACTTAAAATAGGGTGGGTGTGGATACTTGTGAAAAGTCTCATTGTGATAAGAGTTCCAAAAAGAATTCTGTGCTGGGCGATGGTGGCGCACGCCTTTAATCCCAGCACTCGGGAGGCAGAGGC
>NW_004949208.1:754186-764683 GCF_000317375.1 Microtus ochrogaster | reverse complement strand
TTGATCGGGATATCAGAATTAGCCAGTAAGGGCTAGAGCTAAAGGGCCAAGCAGTGTTTAAAAGAATACAGTGTCCGTGTAATTATTCCGGGGTATAAGCTAGCCAGGCGGCCGGGGTGCTCGGGATGCAGCCCCGCCGCTCTTATTACTACACATAATTGTGTTACAGAATAGAGTCAGTCAAGTCTTTACACCTGCCTTTCTTTTTAGATTTGTATTGCCAACTTTGTGCTTAATGTTTCAATCAAAACTCAACGTATGTGTGTGTTTTTGACAGGGTTTCTCTGTGTAGCCCTGGATGACCTGGAACTTGCTTTGTAGACCAGGCTGGCGTCTAACTCACAGAGATCCACCTGCTTCTGTCTCTGGTGTGTTGGGATTAAATGCACCTTTTTCTTTTTTAAAGATTTTATTTCACTTTTTAAAATTGTGTGTACGTGTGTGTTGCATGTAGGTTTGTGTATGGGAGTTCAGTGCCCATCAAGATCAGAAAGGGTGTTGGACTCCCCAGAACTAGAGTTAGAGGTAATTGTGAAGCACATGTAGTCACCAGGAAGAGCAGTAAGCACTTCTAACAGCTGAGTCAGTTTTCAGCCCCTCTTTGCTTTCTGAGACAGGATCTCACTACCCTAGAGCTCACCAAGTGGGCAATGCTGGCCAGCGAGCTCTGGAGACCTGCTTGCCTTTGCCTCCTAAGTGTTGGGGTTAAAGGTGTGTGCCATCATACCTGTTCATGGCTTTTTTTTTTTTGACTTAAGAAATATAACTTATTTATTGTATGTATATGTGCAAGAGTGTGCACGTTTATGCGCACACCACAATCTGTTACTGTTTGTGTGCATTACATAATGCATGAATGAGTAAGGTCAGAGGACACGTTGTGGGTGTTGGTTCTATCAGGCATCTCTTGGTGCGAAAATTCAGATTGCCAGGCTCAGCAGCAAGTGCTGACCCATCTCACTAAAGGCTAGATGAATCATAATGCATTAATACAATAAATGATACCTCCCCCCACTCCCACAGGGTCTCATTTAGCCTAGGCTGGCCTTGGAACTCTGTAGTTAGCTAAGGATCATTTTTTTTTTTTTTTTTTTTTTTTTTTTTTTTTCCAAGACAGCGTTTCTCTGAGTTACCCTGGCTGTCCTGAAACTGGCTCTGTAGACTTGCATCAAATTTGCAGAGATCCATCTGCCGCTGCATCCAGAGTGCTGGGATTAAAGGCACCCAGTCACACTACACCGTGCTAGCTGAGACTGACTTTGAACTGATTCTCCAGTCTCTACCACCTAAATGCTGCTTGTGGAGGTTAGAAGACAATTTTGAGTGTCTGTCCTTGCCCTCTGTCTTGTTTGAGATAGGGTCTGTTAGGTTTTTTTTCCTACTGTGTAAGCCAGGCTAGCAGCTTGTCTTAGTATTATTCTATTGCTGTGACTAGACACCATGACCAAAGGAACTATTATAAAAGAAAGCATTTATTTAACCTGGGGCTTGCATACAGTTCCAGAGGTCCATTATCATCATGGCAGGGAGCATGGTGGTTGATATGGCAGCATGGTGCTGAAACAGTTTCAGAGAGAGAGAGGCACCTTGAGACATCAAAGCCCACCCCTAGTGACATACTTCTTCTAAAAAAGCTACACCTACTCAAACAAGGCTACATCTATATGAATCTATGGGAGCCATTCTTACTCAAACCACTATACTGCCTCATTAGCTTATGGCGATTTTTGACCTTCATCTAGTAAGAATACTGGGGTTACAGATACCTGTCTTAAGTGTCTAGCTTTTCTACAGGTTCTGAGGATTTGAACTCAAGTCTTTCCACTTGCACAATGATGTTTTATCCAACTGAGCCATCCTTCCAGCCTGTTTGCTCTCTATTTCTTACATTTGGGAGTAGTACATGTTATACAGGGATTCATTAAATAGAGGAGGATGGCTTT
Organism: Microtus ochrogaster; assembly: GCF_000317375.1. Taxonomy (NCBI): domain Eukaryota; kingdom Metazoa; phylum Chordata; class Mammalia; order Rodentia; family Cricetidae; genus Microtus; species Microtus ochrogaster. The sequence continues at coordinate 762,740 of NW_004949208.1, read as the reverse complement.
AGACTCAGTCTTTCTGCTTAAACCTAACAAGTACTGTTTGATCAGTTTCATTTCTTTTTATAAAACTTTTTAAAATTATATATCTGTGTGTCCTAGTTAGGGTTTTATTGCTGTGAAGAGACATCATGACCACGGCTACTCTTATAAAGGAAAATGTTCAATTGGGGCTGCTTACAGGTTCAGAGATTTAGTTTATTATTGTCATGAAAGGAAGCATGGTGGTTTGCAGACAGACATGGTGCTGGAGCTGAGGGTTGTAATCCAGATGGGTAGACAGCAGGAAGGGAGAGTGACCTTGGGCCTGGCTTGGGCTTCTGAAACCCCAAAGCCTGCCCCTCAGTGATATACTTATTCCAACAAAGCCACACCTATTCCCACTCTTCCTAAAGTGCCACTCTGTATGAACCTATGGGATCGTTTTTCATTAAGACCACCTCGCTGTGTGTTTTTGTATTGTGTGGCAATGCTTGTATCTCTGCATAACATATGGCGGTCACAGGACAAGTTTAAGGAGTTGATTCTCCTATGTGGATTCTGAAATTGAACTCAGGAATTAGGCTGTATGACAAGCTCTTTACCCACTGAGTCAGTCTGTTGGTGTTATTCTTTTTTATAAGGGGGGAAGGCCAGTCCCATGAGGGGCAGCAAGTTCCACATGGGGCCTCGGTGAGTCCCCTGAGGCCTTGGCAGGTGGGAGACCACAGCAGAGAGACAGATATGTCACACACAGAGAGAATATGGGTATAGAGTTTATTTAGTGGGTTATGGAGGGAAAAGGAAAGGGGGAAGGGAAAAGGAGGAAGAAGTGAGAGAGGCAGAGAGGGACTGGGAGAGGGCCAAGGGGTGGGGAGAGAGAAAGCATGGCTGGAGAAGGGGAGATGAGCAGCTGCTTCCCTTGGTGGAAGGGGAGGGTTTGGGAGAGTGTGGGGCTTGTCTCTTAAAGGGACAGGGTACACAGGTGACAGACCAGGCTAGCAGATCATAACGGTTGGCCCTATGATTCTGTTCTTAATCTTTCATTTCACATGTCTGTTAGTTACTACATTCAAATTGAAGAAACTGCCCTTCTTGTTTCCCTCATTACTCTATAAGGCTATAGAGCCAGTGATGGTGGTATATACCTTTAATTCCAGCATTCGGGAGGGAAAGGCAGGTGAATCCCTGTGAATTTGAGGCCAACCTAGTCTACAGAGTGAGTACAATGACAGCCAAGGCTACATGCACAAAGAGACCCAGTTTTGAACCCCCACCCACAAGACTATAGAGTTGTCTTATCTTTCATTTAAGTGACTATAAATCTCTTAACTCATCTTCTAGTTCTGTTCACTTATTTTCGGTGTTTTATTTTTATGTGCATGGGTGTTTTGCCTGCATATATATCTGTGTGAGGGTGTCAGATCCCCTGGAACCAGAGTTACAGGTGTGAGCTGCCATGTGGGTGCTGGGGAATTGAACCTGAGACCTCTGGAAGAGCAGCCAGTTCTCTTAACTGTTGAACAGTCTCTCAAATCCCTATCATCATTAGTCTATTTTCTTCTGTGATATTTTGTGCATAGCAAATCATTATAAAATCTTAATTAAGAACTTGTCACTTTTTTCCTGAGAAATCTTATATTTCCATCACAATTTAGATCAAAGTTCAAAATGCTGATGACTTTGTCCTATAAGACTTTCTGGGGCTGGAGAGATGGCTCAGAGGTTAAGATAAGCGACTGTTGTTCCAATAGGTCCTGAGTTCAGTTCCCAGCAACCACATGGTGGCTCGCAACCATCTGTAATGAGATCTGGTGCTTTGTTGTATACATAATAAATAAATAAATCTTGAAATAAAAAAGACTTTCTGTAATCTGGCTCTTGGCCTTCCTTGGCTTCATTTCTTCATTTGTGTTAACTAGTTCTAGTTAGACCTTGGTGGTCTCCAAGTATATTAAGCATTCTATTTCTACTTGAAGACATTTTAAAAAATTATAACTTTAGTAGTTTTTCACTTGATTTCTGTACCCGAAATGGCCTTTTCCAGATGGATTCATATAACTGACTTTCTTATTTTGTTTATGTCTGTTGAGATAATGTTTCTTAAAGAAATCTTTCTGGACGGGCAGTGGTTGCACACACCTTTAATCCCAGCACTTGGGAGGCAGAGGCAGGTGGATCTCTCTCTGGGAATTAAGGCTGAACTGGTCTATGTATATAGAGAGAGTTTCAGGACAGGCTCTAAAGCTACACAGAGAAACCCTGTCTCAACAGCCCCCCCCCGTAAAATAAAAATTAATATTTTCTTCAAGTGGGAAGAACCAGGGCACAATCAAAATCAAAGCAAAACTGAACTTATACTGGAGAATGAACAATTTAAAAATTAGTAAATGATTAAATAAGGAGCAAAATACACAGTCAATTCAAAAAAAAAACCTTTCTGGAGTACCCTTTCCAAAATTATTCTTATGGTTACTTCCTTTTCTCTTTCAATTTTTATTTTTTTATGCATTGGAGTTTTTTCTGCCTTCATGTCTGTGTGAGGGTGTTGGAGCCTCTGGAACTGGAATTACAGACGGTTGTGAGCTGTCATGTGGGTGCTGGGAATTGAACCTGGGTCTTTTGTAAGAGCAGCCAATGTTTTTAATTTTTAATGGCTAAACCATTCCTCCTTTTGATTTCATATCTTCTATTGATATTATGATCATATTTTGAGTGGCAATAACCTTGAGAGAGCAGAACCATCTAACGTGGATGTGGGATCTATGTTTGAGGTAGAGGAACTAGGGTTCTAAACTCTGACGTTTGGTCAGTGTGGAAATAGGCTCACATTTCCGCGCTTCTACAAATTAGATCCCTGGAACGAGTGTAAATGCATGTCTGTAGTTCAAGCACTGTAGTGGGCAGGGTGGGAGGTGGAAATATAATCATCCAGAAGCTCATCTGTCTAGCTCGAAGTATGAAGTTCAGCAGAAAACAGTTAAGAGAAACCCTGCCTTAAAGAGGTGGATCTCTGTTAGTTCTAGGCCAGCCTGGTCTTCAAGGGCTAGTTCCGGGACAGGCTCCAAAGCTAAAGAGAAACCCTGTCTCGAAAAAAATAAAATAAAAATAAAAAATAAAAAGGGTCTCTCTCCCTTGAAACCCTTCCTCAAAGAAAAGGAAGGAGAGAACCAATTGTTGAAAGTTTACTCTGGGTGATGGTGTAGAGGCAGTAAGATCTCTTGAGTTTTAGGGCAGCCTGGTCTGCAGAGTGAATTCCAGGACAGCCAGAGATACACAAAGAAACCTTGTCTCAAAAAATAAAGATGCAAAACAAAAGAAAAAAACCAGCCTCAAAAAAATTTACGTTGTGCTCCATAGATGCATTGTGGTAAAAGTGTACCACACCTGATGGAGGCTTTAATATGTACATTTTTTCCCTCCAGGGAAATGTACAGATTTCTTTATTAAGAAACTATTTTAGGCCAGGTGGTGGGGGTGCACACCTTTAATCCCAACATTCGGGAGGCATAGACAGGAGAACCTCTGAGTTTGAGTCCAGCCTGATCTACATAGTGAGTTCCAGGACAGCCAGGCATAAACAGAGAAAGCCTGTCTTAAAACATCCCCCACCCCCCCCAAAAAAAGAAAAGAAAATGAAATTGTTTTAGAATGGAATATGTCTCCCTTGGTTTGAGAAAGTAATTAAGATCAAAGCTCTAGAGGCCCTCATTTCTAAATTCTGAGGTATTCTCTCAGCTGTGACAACTATAGGATTAGCTCGCCTTACTTAGGGAGAAATCGAGCTGTTGCAAAATCCTTTAATACTTAATTGAGTGGAGATTAATTCACCACGTAGTATCTCTGCCTGGGTTTTACCAATGTAGAGCTACTTTCTAGTAGTTAGGCTTTCTGTTAGGTATTTAGGAATGATTTATGAAGCAGAGCATTTAGATATAGTTGGTAATAGTTTTTAAAGTTATTTCAAAGGAATGTTAATGTGATTTTGTTCAGGTAAACCTGGGATATTTAGTTACTGCCTTTGACTAGTAAAAGAAAGGGACATTGTTATTCTAGCTCAGGCTTCAGCCTTTATATTAGTTAGGAAACACTGGTTGCTGTAACAGATACATTCAGAATGACCTAGACTAATACACACTTTTCCATTCTCTGTCCAGGTTCTTGCAGAGGTCAGTTGAGGAAACTGGATGATGGCCAGCATAGTCACTTTCAGTTGTCTGTTACTTGCAGACTCAGTTATATACAGGCTTTTGTGTAACTGCTAGAGGGCTGAGAACATTATGTAGATGCTCAGGAGGAAGGAAAGTCATATTTTCTCAACTTGTAGCTATTCTCTGCTGTGGATCTCCATCCTCGGTGTAGTTGGTAGAGTTTTAGTTTCCGTTTATTCCTTCAGTGCCCACAGACTTTTGAGTCACAACAACTTTGAATACAAGAAAAGGCCTTGCTCCCCAAGCCTGATAGAATATCTGAAAAAACTTGTTTCCCTTTAGCTTTTGGTACAGCAGATCTTGTCTACTTCTACACTCAAGAGGCCTTAATTATAATCTTTTGTTAGAGTGTGATACTATTCACTTAACACAGTGCTAATGAATTAGCTTATAGAGTTACAGGTGGTCGTGAGCTGTCTGATATTGGTGCTTTGAACCAAACTCAGATCCTCTGTAAGAACAGTATAACCTCTGAGTCCTCTTTCTAGCCCTGTCCTGGCTACTCCCTCTGTAGGCTAGGCTGGCCTTGAACTAATCTTTAGCCTTGTGGGGTGGGATTGTTTTAAAAAACTGTAAACTAGCCACAGATTGTCTTTCTTAGTTATTTTCAGGAAATTTAGCAGCAGTTTTGTTCACAGTGTTTCTTAATTAAATTTATTTTTCTTTTAGATTTGGGCATGATTGTACAAACGTTTAATCCCCAGCTCTGAGAGGCAGAGACAGGCAGATTTCTGAATTTGAGGTCAGCCTGGCCTACCAAAAGAGTTCCAGGACAGCCAGGGCTACACAAAGAAACCCTGTTTCAAAACAAACAAATAAATAAAAATAAAAAACAAATGTTTTATATGTATGGGAATTTGCTTGCATGTATTTCTGTGCACCACAAGTGTGCCTGGTGTCCAAAATGCCAGAAGAGGGCATCTGATTCCCAGCAACTTCAGTTACTGATGATTGAATCGCTAAGTGCGTGTCTGGAATCTAACCCAAGTTCTCTAGGAGAGCAGCTAGTGCTCTTAATTGCTGAGCCATCTAGACAAGTACTACCACTGAGTTATCTTTCTAGTCCTTGCCCATGCTATTTTACTCTCATGGTGATGCATTAAAAAAGCTTCAAATAAATGAAAACAGTTATCAGAAACATATATGACACAATTACTACAAATCAATGTATTTAGAAAAAACAAAGTAGAAAAGTCTTATCCGTCTCTGAGAGATCAGAAGAACCAGACAAAGTAAGATAGAAGTTGTAGCTTGTTATACTGACTTGAGTCTGTCTCCATTATAGAGCTAATTAAAGAGAAGAAGATGCCTTTACACCACAGCTGGCTTCCTAGGTATTTTTAACATCTTTTAACCTACAAGAAATTTAAAAATCTCTTGGGGCTTGAGAGATGGCTCAGTGGTTAAGAGCACTGGCTGCTCTTCCAGAAAATCTGGGTTATAGTCCCAGCAACCACATGGAGGCTCACAACTGTCTGTAACTCCGGTTCCAGGGGCTCCAGTATCCACCCCCCCACATACATACATACATACATACATACATACATACATACATGCAATACATCAGTGTGCACAAAATAGAAATAAGGTATAAAAAAAAACTAACCAAAAGACTATTTTTGTAAATTACCAGCTTCATGATTTTTTAGATGCTTTTGAATTAAAGTCGATTGCCTAGGTGTGATAACTAATAGCAGCAGGAATAAAAATCTGTAACTGGGAGGTAATGCTTTCATTTCCCCGTAGTCCAGTCCCGAGTAATCACACAGAAACCTATACTAATTAGAAACTGTTTGGCCTATTAACTCAGGCTATTATTACCTAGCTCTTACAACTTAAATTAACCAATGTCTGTTATTTTATATTTTACCACAAGGCTCGTGACTTGTTACCTCACATCTTGCTTCCTAATTTTTACTAGTTTTTTAATAGTTACGTGTATTTTCTCGTGGCTGTCACTTACTGGTAATGTTCTGGCATCTTACCCCTTCAGTAGCTTCATGGTGTCACCCTGTCTCTGCTTTCTTTTTCCCTGTATCTTTGTTTGGTCTTCCTGTGTGGCTCTATTTTGCCTGGCTAGCTTCTTTATTAACCAATGGTAGTAAGACATTCACAGAATACAGAAAAGGGTTTCCCACATGAAAAACTCCAAAAAACCCAATTCAGGAATATCAGTGTTTCCCAGATTATCCTGGTTTTTTTTTTCCTCAAATATTTACAACTCAAATCAATATAGGAAATCAGCTGGTGTACTAACTGGCATATTTTTTTCCCAATAATTTTCTCTTCCTCTGTTTTATACTTAAGAAGGTTGTTAGCTTTTCTATATTGACTTGAGATCTCTGTGTTGGGTTAAAAATTTATGTGCTGCCTTTTAGAATATCTCTCATTTCTTGATCCCTAGGGTTGCTTCCTACTACTGAAACTTGGGCTTGTCCTGCACAATTCTGGGAACGTGAGAAGGCTCAAGACACTACGTTAATTAACCCTATGTGTATCTTTTTGGCTCAGCCAATAAAGTTTCTCCCATCCCTTGAATAGTGGGGTATGTTTTGTTTTTGATGTGAGGCAATTACACCTTATGGAGGTGTTCCCCCTTGTTACCTTCTTCCTGTTGGGATCAATGGGGCAGTGTCTCTTCAGCATCCTTATTATCAGGTACTCAACTCCTCAACCAAGAAATATTGTAGTGAGCATAATTTGCAGAAAAATGCAGAATTAGGTGCTAGAGCAGTGGCAGAAGAAAAAGATTAGCAGATTAACAAACCAAAAGTTCTGAAAGCAAGCAAATAAGCTTAATGCTCTGAAAACAGATAATCTTAAAATCAGATAACATGCTTGAGCTGCCTCATGAGTAAAGGTACTTGCTGCCATGCTTGATGGTCTGAGTTTGCTTCTTGAGACTCCTATTGTGGAAGGAGAGAACTGAGTCCTGCACGTTTTCCTTTGACCTACACATGTTCATGGTGGCATTGGTGTGCCTCTTCAGGCCTTCATGCAAGTCCTGGGAACTGAACCCAAGTCCTCTGCAAGAGCAGTAACTGTTCTTAACTGAGGCATCATTCCATATCCCCAAACCTTCTGTTTTAATGTATTTGGCTTGCTATCATAAAATACCTTAAACCTGTAGACAGAAGTTTCTGTCCTGCCTGTTCTTACAGCTATTCAGTCACAAAGAAACACACAGAGGCTTATATTAATTATAAACTGTTTGGGCTATTAGCTCAGGCTTATTATTAACTAGCTCTTACAATTTAACCTATAATTCTTATGTTTAGCTATGTGGCTTGGTACAGTTACTGCATGAGGCATTCTCATCTTGCTTCCTGAACATCTGGCTGGTGACTGCAACTCTCTCTGCCTTTCTTCTTCCCAGAATTCTTAGTCTGTTCGTCATGCCTATACTTCCTGCCTAACTACTGGCCAATCAGCATTTTATTAAACCAATATGAGTGACAAATCTTTACATTGTATAAGAGCATTATTTCACAGCATAAACCAGTTAACTTACAAACAATATAAGTGTTTTTTGTTTTTTCCAGACAGGGTTTCTCTTTGTAACAGACTGGATGTTCAGAAACTCACTTTGTAGACCAGGCTGACATTGAACTCATTGAACTTCTCCTGTCTCTGCCTCCCTAGTGCTGGAATTAAAGGCATGTGCCACCTCTGCCTGGCTAATATAAATAAATTTTTAACAATTCTGGAACCTGGGGTGTCTGAGCTCAAAGTGCTGGCTGATTTGTCTTACAAGGGCACTTATTGCTATGTATCTCATGATGAGAGAGAATAGAAAGAAATACTTAAACAGAATTGCGCTCATTATATCAAAATGTCCTAAATCATCTTCTGATCTGATTCTTTCATTGTTTCCTTTGGCATTTCATAGTTAATATTTCATGTCCTCGAATAGCACAGTAAGTTATATATAAGAAATATATTTCTGGGCCTGGAGTGGTGGCTCAGAGATTGAGCTGCTCTTCCAGAGGTTCCCAGTGGTCACAACCATCTATAATGAGATCTGGCTCCCTCTTCTGGCCTGCAGGCATACATCCAGACAGAATGCTCTATAAATAATAAATAAATCTTAAAAAAAAAAACAGAAATATGTTTCTGATGCAGCTTTATCACTCCTGGGTATTTACCTAAAATATATCAAGTTAATCTGTCAGAGGTATTGTACATCAGTATTTATTGCAGTACTTTTTGGGCTAGCAAGAGGGATCTGCAAGTAAAGATGCTGCTGCCAAGCCCAATGACCAAGCTCTAATTTAATTCCCACATAATGGAAAGAGAAAATGGATTCCTGAAAGTTGTCTTCTGACCTTTATACTTGTACTGTGCCATATGCATATCCCCTCTAGTAACTG
>NW_004949208.1:753311-753792 GCF_000317375.1 Microtus ochrogaster | reverse complement strand
AGCCGTGTGCCACCACCGCTTGATCTGTCTGTGTCTAAAATAAAAAAAAATGCCTTTTGGATTCCTAGAATTAAACCCCTGTCCTCTGGGAGAGCAGCTAATGTTCTCAGCTGGTGAGCCTTCTCTCCAGCTCTAATGGTACTTTTTTTTTCTAATGGTACTTTTTTATTAAAATGAATGTTGTATAGATGTTTACTATAAAGTTGTTTAGAAAGACACTAAGGTTTCATGTTTACTCCTTTTTTTGTTGAAGGATGTGGTTACTGGACTTAGTCCCCTGCTCTTCAGGAAGCTTAGTAATCCTGACATATTTTCACCTACTGGAAAAACTAAACTCCATCGACAACTTAGTCAGGATGACTGTAAATTACGGAGAGGAAGCCTGGCCAGTTCTCTGTCAGGTAAATACCAGACTTGGTCTTTTAATGGAATGTGGGAAATTCGTGTGTTAGTGTGTAGTAGACAGTGTGCTTAGGGTGCA
>NW_004949208.1:749245-752956 GCF_000317375.1 Microtus ochrogaster | reverse complement strand
TTTTTTCTCCTTTTATAACTTGTAGATTCACAGCCTCACTACCCAGTTCCCCACCTCCACCCTTACCCCTACCCCCCAGCTGTGTAGAAAAAATCAGGGCCTTGTATATGCTTTGCCACTGAGCTATAACCCTAGTAAAATCCTGTAATTGCTTAATTTCCTTTCTGCCTCCAAGGAAAAGACATTTATAAAACCCAAGGTACAAAATTATAAAAGAAGTCTTGGTTCAGGTGGAAAATAGTTTAGATACAATATAATTTTAATCAATCAATAGACTATGAAAAAAAGGTGTATGGCCAGTAGAGGAGATAGGTAGAGAAGAAAAATGTCCTGTTGTTCTCCTTTCCCAGTAGTAAACAGTTCTCAATTCTTTTTCTCTTTTTTTTTTAGTGGTATTCCCCTTGGCTTTACTGCCTTACTGTGCTGTCATTTTCATTGCGCTCCTTCTGCTCTTACTTTTTTCATAGAACTCTGCTTATCTTTTAACAGCAGGATTATCTTCTGATTGTGGATGAATTGAACTTTAAGAAAAGAACTGATTTGTGTATGTGTGGTGTGTGCCATGGTGTGCTTGTGGAGATTCGAGGACAGCTTTTAGAAATTAGTTCTCCGCCATGCTGGTCTGGAGGTCACTGAGGTTATTAGGCTTTGGCTACAAGTCCCTTTACTTCTTTAGCCATTTCAGTAGCCCTGTAAATAGAGTTTGAATTAAGAATTAAAATGAAAAGCTAGATGTGGTCGTGCATACTTTTAGTCCTAGTTAGTACTTGGAGGTAGAAGCAGGTGATGAGGCCAGCCTCGAGTGGCTTTAGCTTTGTCTCTGGTCTTCGGGCAAGATTTATTTATTAAAATACAAATAATATACCACAATAAGTCAAACTTGGGTTCTTTACAAGAGCAGCAAGTTCTCTTAACTTGCCTTTTCTTTAGTCCCTTCACTTTGTTATGTTTTGTAGTGCTAAATTGATTACATTCTGTGCGGTAGAGAGTTCTAAGATGTGAACATTAATTGTTTGACCAGTCTACTTGTCGCTTTTTTATTTATTAATTTTTACTTTTTGAGACAGGGTTTCTCTGTATAGCTCATGCTGTCTTGGAACTTGCTTTGTAGACCAGGCTGACTTCGAACTCTGAGATCCATCTGTCTTTGCCTCTTGAGTGCTGGTATTAAAGCCGTGTGCCACCACCGCTTGATCTGTCTGTGTCATTTTTGAATGACTTGATTTTAGCCATACATCTTTTGTTTTAAATTTTTTAATTTATTTTTAAATTATTATGTATACAGTGTTCTGCCTGCATGCCAGAAGAGGGCACCAGATCTCATTGTAGATGGGTGTGAGCCACCATGTGGTTGCTGGGAATTGTGCTCAGGACCTATGGAAGAGCTCTTAACCTCTGAGCCATCTCTCCAGCCTGCCTTACATTTTTTTTTTTTTTAGTTATAAACTGATTGGCCCATTAGCTCAAGCTTTTTATTAACTCTTAAAACTTATATTAGCCCATTATTCTTATCTGTGTTAACCACATAACTCAGTACTTTATTCAACAAGACAGTCACATCTTGCTTCTTCTGTGGCTGGGCTAGGACTGCCACATTTTTTTTTAAAGATTTATTTATTTCATTTTGAGTGTATTAACTGTTAGCTATGTCTGTGCACAGTGGAGGCCAGAAGAGTGTGTGGGACACCCTTGGAATTGAATTTCAAATGTTTGTTATCCACCATATGGCTTTTGGGAATTGAGCTGTGTTGTTAACTGCTGAACCATCTCTCCATTCTCTCAGCCTTGCATTTTGCTTTATGCCTTAGGTGTTTTCTTCTCTCTGTCTCTTTCTCTCTCGTGTGTCTGTGTGTGTTTTCGAGCCAGAGTTTGTGTAGATTTCGCTATACTGGAACTTGCTCTTTAAACCAGTCTAGACTCCAACTCACAGAGATCTACCTGCTTCTGCCTCTGATGCCGGTATTAAAGGTGTGTGTCACCAAAGCCTCAGCTGTTTTGTTTTTTGTTTTTTGTTTTTTTTTTTTTTTGAGTGTCTCACTGTATATCCTTGGCTGGCCTGGGACTTGCTGTGTAGACCAGGATTGCTTCAGAACTTACGGAGATAGCTGTGTTTGCTTCTGCTTCCCAGGTGTTTGAAATTAAAGGCCTGTGTTACCATGCAAGGTGTTTTCATTGGTCAGTATTGCAGTTACCTAAAATTTTGCTGCTCAAGCTGATACTTTTAGACAGGGCTTCTCTATGTAACAGTCCTGCTGTCCTGGAACTCACTCTGTAGACCAGGCTGGTCTCGACCTCACAGAGATCCATCCACCTGCCTCTGCCTCTTGAGTGCTGGGATTAAAAGAGTGCAATGCCATGCTTGGCTAACTGATACTTTTCTTAATGCAGCTTTCTTTATGCTTATGTAGCTTGCATCTTTGTTTTCCTAGTTTTGTTAGTAATATTCCACCTGTAGACTTTTAATTTCTCTACTTATTTATTTATTGTTTATGTATTTGTTTATTACTGTTTATTTGTTTATATGTTTGTTTATTTTTTCTGTTGTGGAGTAGGGGACTATGCCATAAGTTAAAGCCAGGGTTTTATTCATGTTATTTAAATACTGTATCTCCGAGCTATATTTAGCTAGTTCTTGCCATAATCATTTTGTCCCTTTATAGTTAATATCTTTCAGTCTTTGATATTTTATTCATTCTTTCTTTTATGTAGTTTCTGAAGGAGCGAGATCAAAACGTGCTCATTCTTGTTTTTGTGGAGGGGCTCTAACTCAGTGTCTTGCTTCTACGTGCTAGCCACTTTAGATGTGAACACTACTCCACCTGTCACCCTACTGTGATTTACTGAGCAGAACTTTCCACTTATGGGGTGTTACTTATTTCACTGAAGAGCTAGTTTTGTTTGTTCATATTTTCCCTTTCATTTTACGCATATATTTTGGTCAACTTCTTGACAGTTTTTGATGCTTAAATTTCAAGCCTTTAGGGCACCAAAGCTACAGAGAAACCCTGTCTCCAAAAACCAAAAAAATAAAATAAAATAAAATTTCAAGCCTTTACTGGTGTGTACCCAAATGTTCTCCCCTCCCCCCCCAAATTTGTATAAACCTCTCTCTCGGCCAGGCCTTCCTCCTCTCCCTTGCCTTCCCCCTTTCTTCCCTTCCCCTTCTTTTCCTTCCCTACTTTTCATGGTGAGATAGGATCCCCTTATATGTAACCTAGGATAGATACCCTTTGTATCCAACAGTCTTTTAGCCTCCTGAGTGCTAGGATTACAGGCATGAACCACATTGTTTATCTACCACCCCTCCTTCTCCAGACAGTATCCTCATTTGCACATTTTGAGTAAAATCCTTTTCTAATGTTAGAGATTGAGTCAAAGCCTCACAGATAACTAAGGAAGCACTCTACCATTGAGTCATGTTCTTAACTTTATTATTTTTATTAAAGATTTTATGAAAACACATTTTAAGAAAAGATGTTTGACAAGAGTCAAGAAAGGTAATTAGTTCTTAATATATTTCTTTTAAAAAACTAAGACAGACTAGTTATAAAAAGGTTGAGCATAATGCCGGGGGTGGTACACACTTTTAATCCCAGCACTCAGGAGGCAGTGGTGACTAATCTCTGAGTTTAAGGCCAGCCTGGCCTACAGAACAAGTTCCAGTAACCACCAGGGCTACACAGAGAGACCCTATCTTGGCGGGGGTGGGGG
>NW_004949208.1:737986-748140 GCF_000317375.1 Microtus ochrogaster | reverse complement strand
ATACAATATTCTGTCTGTGTGTATGTCTGCAGGCCAGAAGAGGGCACCAGACCTCATTACAGATGGTTGTGAGCCACCATGTGGTTGCCAAGAATTAAACTCAGGACCTTTGGAAGAGCAGGCAATGCTCTTAACCACTGAGCCATCTCTCCAGCCCCTCAGGCTTGTTTTGAACACTATTTCTGCATCACTCATTGCACTGAGTAGGGTAGTTAGAAGTACTTAGAAAACTCTTAAGACTGCTAGATTAAGGGTTCAGGTGTGAGGTTAGTGTGGTGGTTGAATGTTACTGAAAACTGAATTTACTCCACTTGCTTCAGTATCCTACTTGCACTTCTCATCAATACATTTAGCTCTTTCAGATTCTAAATGGATAAGGAGGAACCTGTCTTGGTTTGTGTCAAAATTTTTAGTCCACTTGACAAGATTGTATTTGTATCTTTTAATTCATTTAAAAACATAAAATTACATGAATGTTTTTTGCCTTGTGTTTGAAGGTAAGCAGCTGCTCCCTCTGTCCAGCAGTGTACACAGCAGTGTGGGACAGGTAACTTGGCAGTCTACAGGAGAAGCGTCAAACCTGGTTCGAATGAGAAATCAATCCCTTGGACAGTCTGCACCTTCCCTTACTGCTGGTTTGGTAAGTGTTTATTCAGTAAAGATTTGGGGTTCTTCTAGGAATGAATCCTTGATCATCATTTATCACATTGTTATGTGTTCTGTTTTCATTTTTAGGATTTTACTAACTTTTCCAAATGAATAAGATTGAATTTTTATTAAATAAACTCTGATCTCTTTCTTACTTTGTAACTTGTACTGATTACTTATTATCAAGAAAATAATTGAGTATGATTATAACTTTTGGTTTTTGAAGATACTGTTTCTCTGTGTAATCCTGAACTCCGCCTGTAGATCAGATTGGCCCTAAACTCAGAGAAATCCTCCTGCCTCTGCCTCCTGAGTACTGGGTTTACAAGTGTGCACTACCACCCTTGGGCTGATATGTGGCCTTTATGATTGATATTTTCTTCCCATTTCTAATGGCTTTTAAGTGTTATTCATATTGGATGTGTCAGTATTTTTATTTCTTAAATTCTTTTGTATAGATAAATCATTTTGTGTATTTATCATTTGCTGGATACTTGGTCTGCTTTTACCTTTTGGCAATTATGAATAATGTTAGGAAGTTGATGTAATGATTTTTTTTTTTGGTTTTTCGAGACAGGGTTTCTCTGGTTTTGGAGCCTGTCCTGGGACTAGCTTTTGTAGACCAGGCTGGTCTCGAACTCACAGAGATCCGCCTGCCTCTGCCTCCCAAGTGCTGGGATTAAAGGCGTGCGCCACCACCGCCCGGCTGATGTAATGATTTTTATGTGAACATTTGTTTTTATTTGCCTGAGAGAGAATGTGTGTACCTATACATATAGGCATGGAATTACTGTTTATATGATTACTATATTTAATCATTTGAAGAATTTTGGTTTCTTTACATTCTTTTCATTTTTGGCTGTCATTTTGACTTTAATCATTCAGGTAAATGTAGTTTTTGATATTTTGAATCTCATCTCGTAATAACTAACAATGTTGATCATCTTTTATGTGTAATTAGACATAGTATATCTTTGAAGAAATGTCTCAATTCTTTGCCCTTTTTAAAAACTGAGTACTTTTAATCACTTTATTTAATTTTTTACATGACTTGATTCTTGTTATAGTTGCCTCTCTGAATTTAAGAGTTTTGAATCTTGCTAAATGAAAATAGGGTAAAAAATACTTCAGAAAATTTTAAGATGTTAAACTTGAATTTGCTGAGTACACTACTCTAAACCCACTTGAGTGAAGTGATGAGCTGTAGGCACACCCAGTTCTTATCTGACCATTTGTACTTTTTGCTTTGATTGTTTTACCTGTACTTTATATTTTAGACATTTTTTGTTTTTATTTTACAGACAATACAGTAATAAGCAGTTACCTAGCATTGATAATACAATAGATACTATAAACTATCTAGAGCTTATTTAAAGTATATAGAGGAATGTGGTTGGGTTATATGTAAATATATAGTATTTAGAATTTTTTATTTTTAGATGTTTTTATTTTAGGTGTATAAATGTTTACAGGTATAGATATGTATACATATGGTACAACATGTATGCCTGGTATTACAGTGAAATCAGAAGAGGATTTTGGATCCCCCGGAACTGGAATTATAGATGGTTGTTAATCACTATATTGGGTCTGGGAACTGAACCCAGGCTGTCCTCTAAAAGTGGCACAGGTGCTCTTAGCTTCTGAGCCATCTCTACAGCCCAATATGTGGCATTTTTAGGAGTTTGAAAGAGATTTTGTAAGCAGACCCACGTAGTTGCCTAAAGGGAAGAGTTAATTATTTTCTCCTAGCACTCTGCCTTTTATTTTCTCTGATGCTTTTCTTTCCTTAGTTATTTACTTACCTACTATAACTTCAGGCTAGCTTTTTTCATTCCAATGCTTAAAAATTTCCAGTTGGAAATTATGTTTGGTGGCACATTTACTAGTTTGTGTAAAAGTCTTCCTGCTTTCCTATTGCATATTGAAATGTATTTCAATGTTCTTTCTGCTCTAACTTTTATATATTTGAAAAAATCTGAACGAGAAATTAGAGTCATGTAGGCCCATATTTTTATATGGTATGGCAGCCAGGCTCTCAGGCCATAGTTCGCACCTGAGGTAGCCGTCCAGACAGGCTGTTGCTACCCTAACAAAGGTTCAGGATGTTGTTATGCTCCTTTGTAATTTGGAGGATGCCTGAATAGAGATACTAATTCAGGCCTATGTGACAGAGCTAGTATACAGAGCAGGAAGACATGACTGCAGGCATAGGTAGAAGTGGATGTGACTAACAGCCATTTACCTGGTTACCTAGGAGACAATGCTAATGAATTTTCTCCTCAGTTTATGTTTTGATATATAACACTGTTTGGAGAATAAACGAGAGGAATATTTTCAGGATGTGAACTCAGGATTTCATGAGGGATCACTGAGAATCTCCCTCTTGATAAAGCCATGTGAGTTGTATCTTTATTCCTGCGCTTCCACCCTGGTCCAGAGAGATAACCCATGGTCCAGGCTGCCACTGGACCACGACATAATGGCACCCAATGTGGAGCTGATCTGCGAACCCCAAAAAACACGGAAGAAGTGACCAGACATATGGAGGAGAATGTGAGGAACCTGTGAGAGAAAATTGCACCACAGATGGATACATGGGTAGGAGCACTCAAAAACAAAGAATAAAATTTAAAAAAGTGTAGAGAAACAGGACAAAATTTAAATTGGGAGTAAAACTTTGTAAATAATAAGTTATATGGGATAAAAAAAAGGTTATTCAGTTATATATGTTGATAGCTAAAGGAAGTTAGATGGAGCAAAAACAAAGATAGTCGCAGAAATGAAACTTTTATCGCTTTCTAAACGGGTAAAAAAAGTGAAGGGAATATGACTTTTGGCCCAAGAATCACCTAGGTTACTGCTGAGATTGAGGTGCCATGTGCAGGCGCAGTAGCCAGTTAAATCTAACCCATTTGTGGCTAGAAGTCAAGCAAGAGTAAGTTTAGAGAACAAATTTTAACTCCACACAGTCAGTACCACAGAGTCAGCTAATAGAAAGAGGAGAGGATTCAGGATTCTCTTAATTTTATGATTACAAGTTAAAATTAAAAAGAAAAGATAGTTAAAAGTTGGCACAGCTATGCCCACCAGATCTTGTGATGGCAGGCTGGGAGACAGAGGGAACCTGTGTCCTACTCCCTGCCATGTGGTGGCCTGGCTTCAGCTAAAAGTTAAAAGGCAGGTTTAAAAAGAGGTAGCCTCAAAAAACTACAGCTTCAGGACAATTAAAAATAAACAAGCAGGTTAAATATTCTTTTTTTTCATTTCACAGTTTTGCTTCTTTGTCAAAAATCTGTTTCAGTTTTCAGTACTGTGGCTCTGTAGTGAAGTTTTAAAGTCAGAGATTGTGATGCATTCAGAAGTACTTGATTGTACAGAATTTTAAGATTGTTTAGGCTGTCTACTCTCTTCATATCTACTCAATATAGTTCTTAAGGTCCTAGCTAGAGCAATAAGACACCAAAGGGAGATCAAGGGGATACAGATTGGAAAAGAAGAAGTCAAACTCTCACTGTTTGCTGATGACCTGATAATTTACATAAGTGATCCTAAAAATTCTACCAAGGAATTTCTACAACTCATAAACACTTTTAGCAATGTAGCTGGATACAAGATTAACTCAAAAAATCAGTAGCCCTCCTGTACACAGATGATAAAAGGGCTGGGGAAGAAATCAGAGAATCAACACCCTTCACAATAGCCACAAATAGCATAAAATGCTTTGAGTAACTCTAACCATACAAATGAAAGACTTGTATGACAAAAACTTTAAATCTTTGAAGAAAGAAATCAAAGAAGACACCAGAAAGTGGAACGATATCCCATGCTCTTAGGTAGGCAGAATTAATATAGTAAAAATGGCAATCTTACCAAAACCAGTCTACAGATTCAACACAATGCCCAGCAAAATTCTTCAAAGACCTCGAAAGAACGGTACTCAACTTCATTTTGAAAAGCAAAAAACCCAGGATAGCCAAAGCAATCCTGTACAATAAAAGAAGTTCTGGAGGCATCACAATTCCTGACTTCAAACTTTACTACAGAGCTACAGTACTGAAAACAGCCTGGTATTGGCATAAAAACAGACAGGAGGACCAGTGGAACTGAATAGAAGACCTGGATATCAATCCACACATCTTCAAACTCCTGATCTTTGATAAAGAAGCAAAAAATATCAAATGGAAAAAAGAAAGCATATTTAACAAGTGGTGCTGGCATAACTGGATATCAACATGTAGAAGAATGAAAATAGATCCAGATTTATCACCATGCACAAAACTCATGTCCAAATGGATCAAAGACCTCAACATAAAGCCAGCCATACTGAACCTTATAGAAGGAAAAGTGGGAAGTACATTTGAACCACTTCCTAAATATAACCCCAATAGCACAGACACTGAGAGAAACAATTAATAAATGGGAGCTCCTGAAACTGAAAAGCTTCTGTAAATCAAAGGAGTTCACAGAGAGCCACCTGCCTCTGCCTTCTAGAAGCTGGGATTATGGTCTTGCCCATCTATTTCTAGTTCTTAATTTTTTTTTATCAAGATAGGGTTTCTCTGTAGCTTTGGAGCATTTCCTGGA
The DNA here is from genome assembly GCF_000317375.1 of Microtus ochrogaster. Classification (NCBI taxonomy): domain Eukaryota; kingdom Metazoa; phylum Chordata; class Mammalia; order Rodentia; family Cricetidae; genus Microtus; species Microtus ochrogaster. Next base: position 742,905 of record NW_004949208.1, on the reverse strand, counting down.
ACTAGCTCTTGTAGCCCAGGCTGGCCTCGAACTCACAGAGATCCGCCTGCCTCTGCCTCCCAAGTGCTGGGATTAAAGGCATGTGGCACAACCACCCGGCTCTGTTTCTTTTTTTTAAAGTGTGTTTTTAAAATTTTTTTTTGTCTCCCGAGCTTACATATATTTTAAACATACTGTAAATAGTTTAGTTTTTTGTTTTGTTTTGTTTTTTGTTTTTTGTTTTTTTGTGTGTGGCCTGAATCTGTCCTTATTGTATACCTCTATCTTTTTCTGAGTCTTAAATCTGCTAAACAACATGGGTAGGATTAAAACTGCAGCTTTGGCGGCTCCATCCCACCCCTTAGCATCCTGAGAGTCTAGGTTCATTGCAGAAGAACTGGTGGGAGATACACTTATAGACCCAACTCTATGGAGTTTCAGGGTCCATTCCTCCACCAATAGCCTGCCATTGGCTGCTTATAAACACACCATGTAAGTGTTTGGTGGCAGAGCCTCTTAACTGCAAGGTTTTTGCTGCTAATGCTGAGTCAAGAAACCTCTCTTAGCTGGGCGGTGGTGGTGCACGCCTTTAATCCCAGCACTCGGGAGGCAGAGGCAGAGGCAGGCGGATCTCTGTGAGTTCGAGACCAGCATGGTCTACAAGAGCTAGTTCCAGGACAGGAACCAAAACCACAGAGAAACCCTGTCTCGAAAAACCAAAAAACCAGCCAACCAAACAAACAAACAAAGAAACCTCTCTTAAAGGAGCCACAACTCTGATTGCCTCTAGCAAACTGAGTCCACCTGAAACAATGCTACTATCAAGAAGCTGTGCTTGACTCTGTTGTTTTCTGTCTAGAATCCTTTTTTGTTTTTTTAAAGCTTTCTCAGGCTTTATGTGGAAATTCTTGCCAAACATTTGGCCGCCCTTAATGTAAATGGAGTCTGGGTTTATCTTTCAAGACTGCCCAGACCCAAATAATCACACAAAAACCATTAATTACAACACTGCTTGGCTGATGGTTCAGACTTATTCCTAACTAGCTCTTGCATTTTAAATTAGCCCATTTCTATTAGTCTATATATCTCCATGAGATGTGGTTTACCAGTAACATTATGTCATGTTTCTCCTTCGCCATTTGCATGATGTCTCTCTAACTCTGCCTTCTTTCTCCCTGCATTCAGTTTAGTTTTTTCTGCCTATCTATATTCTTCCCTGCCATAGGCCAGAGAAGCTTTTTTATTAACCAATGATAATAAAACATTCATAACATACATCGGGGAATTCCACATTCACAGAAACAGCAGTCAGCTCTTTCTGCCATTATACATCTTTTTTTGGAAGTCACTTGCTTGTACTTCCTTATTCAATTACTGTTATTTTCTTCTTGGGTCTCTTGAGGGAATTGAAGATTAGATAGTTACATTTATAGATACAGTTATAATATACGGCTACCAGATACAGAAAGAAAGTTATGATCGAAAGTAAATTAGGTACAAGACTTTGGATTCACCAAGATATAGGATAGATACGGAGTATTTTCTCTTAATTTGTTAAATACAGATGGGCCAGACATTGTTAATATATTCATTGCCTATTTATATTATATATTATTAATATATTTACTGTCTGTATATATTATATATAGTTATTGCAATTATTGTATATTGTTTTTTATATTACTTATAGTCACCTTTTTTATTTTAGACCAGAAGGGGAAATGTAGTAGTATTTCAATTGTGTTAAATAAAGCTTGCGTGAGGATCAGAAAAGTAAAACAGCCCCGCTGGCCAGCCTTACAGACCAGGAAGCAATAACACACATCTTTAAACCCAATAGCCAAACTAGTTTGCCATAGTAATCAGGTGCATGCCTTTAATCCCCAAACTAGAGAAGATTATCAAACAGGAGGAGACAGATCTCAGACACAGTCTCATTTGGAGATTCCTGGAGGTAGGATCACCGTTTTTTGAATGAGGTAGAGGTAAGACCCAGCAACTGGCTGCTTTGCTTTTCTGACCTTCAGGTTGAACCCCAATCTGTCTCTGGGCTTTTATTAATTGTGCTGCAAGGTATTATATTTGTTTTTCTTCATCTGAGTTAACTTACTCAATATGGTTTTTCCTAGATCTATCCATTTGTCTGCAGATTTCAAGTTGCCATTATTTTTTTTTACCACTGAGTAGTACTTTATTGTGCAAATGTACCACATTTCCTTTATTAATTCTTTGGGTGAGGGTCATCTAGATTGTTTCTGGTTATTACAAATAATGCTGCTATGAACATAGTTGAGCACTGTTGATGTCATCCTTGCTTAGGCAGAAATGTTGATAATACTTCATGGACTTAGCTTTTCTGACATTTCTAGGAGACAGAATCTCACAGCAAACTTGTTTTTTATCACAGTCTTTTTACCTGCTCTTAAGCAATAATGCTTGATCTTTAGATGTAGGAGTTATATTGTAGATATAGTAGTTGGAGCTGGGTACCACACAGTCACTTGCCCTCTGTAGTTTTGATCAGTTCTAGTTTCTTTAATGGGCTCCTTCTGTTGTAGGGAGATATGAGTTACTGTGTTCTATAAAATCATGATAATTGTTAAGATTTCAGTATTTTTTTAACTAGTAATTATTGTCATTCTGTTTTCTTTTTTTCTTCCTTCCTTTCTTCCTTTTTTTAATTTTTTGAGACAGGGTTTCTCTGTGTAGGCCTGGCTGTCCTGGAACTTGCTCTGTAGACCAGCCTGGCCTCAGTCTCAGAGAGATCTGCCTGGCTCTGCCTGCTGAGGGCTGGGATTAAAGACACATGGTACCACTACCTGACTAACTTGAATCTTCTTGTTTTTATTTTTGCCTTCTAGTTCTCTTAGTTATTTTCAACCTCCAATATTCTTTTTTTTAAAAAAAATATTTATTTATTTATTATGTATACAATATTCTGTCTGTGTGTATATCTGCAGGCCAGAAGAGGGCACCAGACCTCATTACAGATGGTTGTGAGCCACCATGTGGTTGCTGGGAATTGAACTCAGGACCTTTGGAAGAGCAGGCAATGCTCTTAACCACTTGAGCCATCTCTCCAGCCCCAACCTTCAATATTCTTGTGCTAGCTGACCATTTTCTTATTTCACAGAACAAATTGGTATGACTTGGAAGCTTTGGCTCCTTTACTGTGAGATTAAAATTGTACTTGTGTAAATATTCCTCCTCTATCTCTGTTCATGCTCTGGATCTTATTGCTTTTACTCAACATTTATTTGTTTGGTTGTGAAGGTAGGAAAGAGTTCAGTGGAAGGGCTGGAGAGATGGCTTATTATTGTCTCTTCTTCCAGAGGACCTGAGTTCTGTTTCCACATCGTGGTTTACAGCTGCCTGTAACTCTGGTTTTAGAGGATCCGTCAATGTCTTCTAGCCTCTTCTACCACCAAGCATGCGGTGTTGTGATATTTCATTTGTATTTTAATAAATAAAGCCTGCCTGAAGATCAGAGAGTAAAACAACTCCACTGGTCAGCCTTACAGACTAGGCAGTGGTGACACACACCTTTAATCCCAGCAGCCACACTAGTTTGCCGTAGAAATGAGGATGTAGTGGTGCACGCCTTTATTCCCAGCCCTAGAGAGGAATATAAGACAGAAGGAGACAGCTCTCAGACAGTCTCATTTTGAGGATTCCTGGAGGCAGAATTTGCTGTTTTGAACTGAGGTAGAGGTGAGAACCAGTGACTATTTTGGTATTCTGACCTTTAGGTTGAACCCCAGTATCTGTCTCTTATTAATTAATTAACTCCAGTATCTCGGTTCTTTTTAATCGTGCTGCATTGCAAATAGGGCACATAGTACATTCAGGCAAAATACTCATACACATAAAATAATAAATTAATTAATAATTAAAATTTAGTGGAAGCTGTCTAGATGTTTCTCTTTCCTCTCAATTTTCCCATCTCATACTCACTGTTTCTGGACTTTGGCTCCTACTACCCATGAACCCTTCCCCTAAACTACTATTAAAAAGATACCATCCTGAAAGCTGTACATTCAGGGGATCTTCTTTGGCAGTGGGCCTTTATGAAGCTTGTTTTACTGTTGACCATGTTTTTTTGTTTTTATAGCCTTCAGTGTTGGGTTTCTTCTTCTCTAACAACTCATCTTCAGTTTTCTGCAGTTTAATCAGTAAATACTATAAATATATTTTAAATACAAATACTATGTTAATGCTGAATATTTATTAGGAGGTTGCAAAGTTTAAAAAAAATAAGTTTTAATAAAATGTTAAATTATAAAGAATCCAAATTGTAAAAGGAAATTTTGGGGAGAGTGTACACTCTGTCCGGTCAGGTACTCCAAAAGAAGCACCAGTGAGATGCCTCAGTAAATAGAGGTGCTTGCTGTCAAGCCTAACGATGATCTGAGTTTAATCCCTGGAACCTATATGGCAGAGGAGATAACCTATTCAGACAACTGCATGCATATCCCTCCTCCTCAGATAAACAAATGTTAACAAAAAAAGGAGCTGGAGAGATTGCTTATTGGTTAAAAGTGCTTAACTGTTCCTGCTAATGGAAATTTGGATTTGGTTTCCAGTACCCATATGGCAGCTCACAAACACCTTTAATTAATTACAGGGTATTTGACACCTGTGGTCCTTGTGGGTACCTGCATAAATGTGCACATAACTCATACAGGCACACATACATAAATATAAGTCTCAAAAAAGAACTTTCCTTTTAAAAAATTGACATTTATCATTTGAATGGCCCTTTCCAACAACCTTATAAGGTAAGTTGTTGTATTCCTGCTTAATCAGAAAGTATTTGAAGGAGAATATGTTCAGAAACAATGCATTGCCGGGCGGTGGTGGCGCACGCCTTTAATCCCAGCACTTGGGAGGCAGAGGCAGGCGGATCTCTGTGAGTTCGAGACCAGCCTGGTCTACAAGAG
>NW_004949208.1:720549-737886 GCF_000317375.1 Microtus ochrogaster | reverse complement strand
AAAAAAAAAAAAAAAAGAAACAATGCATTGTTCTTTCTGATTTGAAGACTAAGTTTCAGTAAGGGATGGAGATAAAATCCATTCTTTTGTAGATTATAGGGGTTCTGAATACCAAGGAAAGGAGCCAATTCAATTCCCTGGTTAATGGGAATTCACTGCCTCCACTTAAACCGAAATAATAAAGCTGGGTTTAATCTGAGCAAAGCACTCCTGGGTAATCCTCAGGAGGATACAAGAAATATCACATGGCAAATATGGCTATCAGGACCCAAGGAGTCTATAGGTACGGTCTTGAGCAGCCCAAGGAGGGGCTGCCTTTGGTGGGCTTTCTCTGGAGCAGAGTTTTGTGGGTTTTTTGTTTTGTTTTGTTTGGTTATTTTGGGACAGGGTCTCTCTGTAGCTTTGGAGCCTGTCTTGGAGTTTGCTCTGTAGACCAGGCTGGCCTCTGCTTCCCGAGTGCTGGGGTTAAAGGTGTGTGCCACCACTGCCTGGCCTTGGGTAGAGTTTGAAGAGGGCTACTTCAGGGGAGATGCTGCTGTGGTGCCGAGGACGGAGGCTGCATTGTGGCTTTAAGATGGAGATTCCAAAGATCTGTTATTTAGTGATTTTAGATAGTGCTGAGTTGAAGTCGTTTGTTTTGTTTTTTAAACGAAAACAGGGTTTCACTATGTAGTCCTGGTTTGCTTCTAACTCTCTGTAGATTTGCCCTCCTTCAACTCTGCCTTCTGAGAGCAGATGGGATTAAAAATTTGTGCCACCATTCCCAGTTGAAAGGTTTTCAGTTCTGCACATGCTTTAGGTATAAAGTCCTGTTGTAAGCAAACACTGGTATTTCTATAATATTAATTTCAGTAACCCGATGACATTTTCCTTGGATGTCTTTTTGCTGCTTTCCCAATTTAATGAACTGACTCCTCTTAACCGCTGTACACTTTGTTTTGTATTTGATACAGAATTTGCTTTTGGCCACTACTTATTTCTCTTTGGCTTCACTGTGGATTTGCACTTTTCTCAAATATACTCAAAAGTTTGTTAGTAATTGGTCTTTATAGTCTTTTCCATCCCTATCCAGAGTTAGCATAGTAAATGATTCTTTAGTAAATGAACAGGAGTTTTGAATCTTTTTTTTTTGTTTGTTTGTTTGTTTTGTTTTTGATTTTCGAGACAGGGTTTCTCCGTAGCTTTTGGTTCCTGTCCTGGAACTAGCTCTTCTAGACCAGGCTGGCCTCGAACTCACAGAGATCCACCTGCCTCTGCCTCCTGAGTACTGGGATTAAAGGCGTGCGCCACCACCGCCCGGCTAGTTTTGAATCTTTGATCTGAACAGCTTACCTGAAATACTTTAAAAATATTTTTACAAATTGGATTTGAATGAATTAGTTATTATTCCTACTTGATTTCTGTTCATATATGTTTTGGCTAGTAAAGTTATTTTGATAGATTCTATGGCTTTAAAAGTCTACTTTTGCAGATAGTGATATACCATATTGCATACCTTATGGAAATCAACTTTCTGCTCATGTCTTGTTTTTCCCACAGATACAATCTAGTTGTTTAAAGCAGGTGATGGAAAAAGGAGATTGGATTTATTTAGCTTTTACAATGAACAACTATATTGCTTGTGGTAACAGATTTAAATTTTCTGATAAAGGAAAGAGATGCATCCTTTTTTATGTGCTATTTTCAGCAGTGAGGCTAACTCTTGTTCCTGTAGTCATTTTATCAGAGGACCAGAAAAAGATCTTTTAAATAGAACTTCTTTTAAGCCCAAGGCTTGGTTGCAGCTGTTATAGCTATAGGAGGGGAGCTTTTCTTCCATGTAGAATACATGCTGAATCTGCCTTATAGCTATTGCTATGTATTAGAGAATATAAAAAGGCTGATTTAAGTGTCCTGTACATACCTTTTTTTCTCTGTCAAAATAGAAAATTTGGGTTAATTTCTTAAATCCATTGTGGGGTTAAAAATTTTTGCAGTTTGTTTGAAGAACAGTGGTTGAAAATTAGGAGATAATATACTAATCCTGTATTGATTATGTAGTCCTACTTTCACAAAATTTCCTGTGATTTATTAGAAAAATTACCAACTTCAATTTTCCAGTGTTTACTAAGATTTTAACCATTCCTAAAATGCTAAAAATTTAAACATTTGTGAATATTTAAATGACAAAATCCCATCATAAGAGCTTACCTTTTTGCTCTTGAAATCTTAAAAAACTGTGTTTTGATACTTGAGTTAAGGAGTAGATATCCTTAAAGTTGGCTGAGGTCCTACTTTAAGTATGGCAAGCAGTGACCAAAGAAAGAATTCTGAGCTTATTATAGCTTGGGTGAAGCTAAGCTTTTGCTTGCTGTGTCCTTTTAGACATCTGGAGGAATGGGGAGCATTTGCTGTGGCAGCACTGTCAGCGATGAATAGATGAATGAATTCATCCGTGCTCAGAACTCACAACACGTGTACTTTCTCCTCACAATGACATAAAAGAGCAGTGAGACCAACCTTAGCAATAATCTAGCTTCTCTGGGGGTGGAGAAAGGCTTTGGGACTGTCCAAAGGAAGATCTGCGTATTTAGCGATAAAGAAACAAAAGAGCCTGTGACAGTATCGAAAGAATCTGACATTTGCTTTGTCTATACAAAGGATGAAAGGAATTTTGCCGACTTAGCCAAAACAATAACTGGTTTTGTATGAGTTTGAGCCTGAAAACAAGCAGCAGAATAACATGATTTTTTTGTTGTTGTTGTTTTTTGTTTTTTTCCTGAAGAATTGTTTACCTTAAGAAATGGATGTGGATCGGTTTTATTTTCAGGAAGGAAGACGTGACACGGATTTTATAAGCTTAGTAGCTGTAGGTGGAGACTTTTGTTTTGTTTGCCAAACCTTTTTAATGAGCAGTGAAGTCTGGAAAGCAAAGACGGGAATTTCTTTTTCTGGGATCTTTGTTCTTTTCTTGGTTTTCAAGATAATTTCAAACAAAGGAAGCTATCTACAGAAAAGAGAAGCAAATGACAAGTATTTTCTCTGTTTCTGCATTGATTTAATGAGAGCTTTCTGTATTTTTAGTATTAGCTGATAATTGTGTCATGGTGCTGGCTTGGTTAGCAATGTGGTGGGTTACTGGGCATAACCTGCTGTGCTGAGTGGACTGTACCTCTTTACCCAGCAGTAATAAGGCACTAGTTATTGGTGTCTGGGGAGTGGCTTTTTTTTTCTTTTGTGTCTGATCTTTGATATGGATGATTCCAGTATTCTGAGAAGGAGAGGGTTACAGGTGAGTCAAAGAAAGCTTTAAAAAAATACTATTAGTGCCTTTTGAAGATGTATCAGATTGTTGCAATTATAGTCAGTGCATGGGGTAGGGGATGTCAGTAAATTCCTTATTCTGTCATATATACTTAAGATTAGAGAATTTTTGTTAAGACCTTGTTATTCTATTTTCTTTTTGTTTGTTTTGTTTTGAAAGGGGTTCTTGCTGTGTTGCTCAGGTTGGTCTCCCAACTTTGAGCTCAAGTGATCCTCTTTTCTCAAACCTCCTGAATAGCTGGAATTACAGGGAGTATTATTATACCTTGGTTAGCTATTATTACTTGTGGTAGAAAAATGCTGCTTGGGCTTACTTGCATTGAATTAAATAATGAGTGAATCAATCAAATCAAACCTATGTAGGACACAAACCTAATTTTGAACATTAGATATGTAAACATTCAGCTTCTGATCTTTATGCTTGTCTCTACCCCATGATGAAGTCATATGTGTGTGTGTAACATTTGATTCTGTATAAAATATTAAGAACTTTTATAAACCTTTATTTTGCATATGTCATCAATTTATGTCTGCCTGTCTATATCTATGTCTATTTGTTCTGTTTCCTCAGTTCCTAAATATTTGGAAAATATTTGAAAAGGCAAATAAGGTATTTAAGAATGAGAGGAAATACAGAGACTGGCAGACAACTTTGAATTTTAATGAATACCTTTAGGATTGAAGTAACTTGTCAAATTCTTTCAAATTTGGTGATGTTATGTCATATGCTGTAAATCAGATCATTTTACCCTGTTCTTATTTGTAAAGAACAAAGCTCATCACTAATGTTTTTCAGAATTGACACAATGACGGTTCCAGTATTAATCATAGCTAGTTAACCAACTTATGATGGTCTTGTTGTAAAAAACAATATCAGTTTGGCTTATTTGACATTTGTAAAGCCATCCCTCCACCCCTCAAAAAGCACATTAAGTGCTCTTAATTCCTGTGAATTTATTTTAGTTTGATTTCTTTAGTGTGTTCAGAAAAAACATGTGAGCCGGGCAACGGTGGCGCACGCCTTTAATCCCAGCACTCGGGAGGCAGAGGCAGGCGGATCTCTGGGAGTTCGAGACCAGCCTGGTCTACAGAGCTAGTTCCAGGACAGGCTCCAAAGCCACAGAGAAACCCTGTCTCGAAAAAAAAAAAAAAAAAAAAAAAAAAAAGAAAGAATATGTGTAGGATAGGATTAGTAAACTTAAAATTTCAGTTGAAACAAATGGTATTTTAGTTACAATTATACTTTTTATTAAGAGAGAGAGAGGGAGTGTGTGTGTGTGTGTGTGCGCGCGCACGTGCGCATGCATGTGTGACATTGTGCGGTGGTGTAAGCATCAGATCCCTCCGAACTGTAGTTATAGGCATTTATGAGCCACCACATGGAGTGCCAGGATCCAAATTTCAGTCCTCTGATGGCCCAGTAAGTGTTCTTAACCACTGGTCCATCTTTCCAGTTTCATGATTTTGCCTTTTATTAATATTTTTGTATTGAAAACACTTAAAAGCCAAGTGGAACACCCACTTTCTTTAGCAGTTGTCCAGTTCAAAAATTATCGCGCACCCCTGTGGGTTCCATTGTCTCCTACAGCAGTTAATTCGGTGATTTGTCAGTTGATGTCTCAGGACAATTTTGAAAACTTAATTTAAGAAGTATTTAGAAGACCCTCATAAGTAGTGGTGCATATGCAAGTGTAACTGCTAGTGAAGAATGATTGGTCCCACAAGCATGCCTGCTTGTGTTTCCTAATATCTATGTATTCTCCCTCGTTGCTGGGATTCACAAATAGAATCCTGTTCCTCTGGTGGTGGATTTTAGGGTTGTTTGTTTGGCTTGTTGTTTGTTAAATCAAGCCTTCCTTTTTTTTTCTCTCTCTCTCTCTCTACTGACTAAGGTATTTTCCAGGATCTGCTACTTTGTTTATTGTAGCCCTTTCTTTTGATTCTATTTTTGTCTAAGGACAAAAAAAAAGTACCAAGCTGTCAGATTACATAGCTGAAGGGTGGTTTGTTTTGTTTTTAATATTAGCTATTATTAATTTAATTCATTAAATAAGAAATGGCTTTTCTTTCTTTCTTTCTTTCTTTCTTTCTTTCTTTCTTTCTTTCTTTCTTTCTTTTTTCTTGTTTAGTGCCTTAAGGTTATTTTCTAGAAGACTGCACTGATACATTTTGAAGCAGTGTTTGAAAAGCAGTAGTTTAGTTTGTTCAGTTATTCAAAGAAATAAAACTTTCAAAGCAAGATTTAGGTTTGTGTGCCTAAGCATACCAAAGGTAATTGTGAAACTACCTAAAAGTTCTCTAGAAAAATCAACCAAGGAGCTGGGTGATGGTGGCGCACGCCTTTAATCCCAGCACTTGGGAGGCAGAGGCAGGCGGATCTCTGTGAGTTCGAGACCAGCCTGGTCTACAGAGCTAGTTCCAGGACAGACTCCAAAGCCACAGAAAAACCCTGTCTCAAAAAACAAAAAAACAAAAAAAAAAAAAGAAAGAAAAAAGAAAATCAACCAAGGTACAAACTCCTTTTATTACCAGGTTTCTTGGAGGAAGCAATATATTCCCAAGAGAAGGGACTTTGTCTGATAATCAGTTGGCCGTACTATATAGGTCAAGTACAAAGCTACATTTGCTGATTGTATGAATAAGCACAACACTGAAGTGTAAAGAATATCATTTTTTTACCATTGCTACTCAGTTTTAAAAGTTTAAGACAGTGTAAGTGAAAAAATTGCATAAATACTGAGTAAAACAGAAAAAAATTCTAATAGATGCATTGAGGTAGCTGTTTGCTGGAAATGCCAAAGGAGTTAACTGAAAGTTATTAAAATAAAAAGTTTAGGTTGTAGTTAAATATATATAGCTCAGTTGGTAGAATACCTTTGAGTCATGGATGTGGCCTAAGCTTGAATCCAAGTACATATAAACTAGGCATGATTTCTTATGCCTGTAATCAGGAGGTGATGCCAAGTGTCCAAGGTGTCTTAGCTATAGAGTGACTTTGAAGTCAGTCTGGGATACATGACATCCTTTCTCAGAAAGAAAATGGGGATTTTAGGACAGGCATGTTGGCACAAGTCTGTAATGTCAACACTGGGGAGGTGGAGGCAGGAAGATCAAGAGTTTATGGCCAGCCTCATCTATGTAGTGAATTTGAGGCAGGATTGATTTCAAAATAAATAGCTGAGGAAAGTTACCACACATGAGGTCAAAAAACAGTAGCAGTAGCCAGTTAGAAAAACACATAGAAGATATGTCATCATTACTAACAATAGAATTCCCCTGATATAAAAAATAACCTTTACAAAGACTCATGCCCATTATAAGAAAACTATGAAATGTTATGAGAGACATAGAAGTAAAAATATATTGTAAATAATGGTAAAGATAGCAATATTGTAAAGATGCTGATTTCTAGAGTTGATGAGAATGGCGTGATTCTGTGGTGGCATACAAGCCTTTGATCCTTGCACTAGGTATTTATGTGAGTTTGAGGCCGTCCAGTTCTACTTAAGGGACCAATGAAACAACTAAATAACTAAGTGATTCCCAACTTTTGGGAGAAAATTGCAGTAACTCTAAAAACAATCATTTACATAGAAATGCATATCTTTAATCCCTTTCTTTCTTTTTGGTTTTTTGGTTTTTTTTTTTTTTTTTTTGATTTTTGTGACAGGGTTTCTCTGTAGCTTTTGGTCCCTGTCCTGGAACTAGCTCTTGTAGACCAGGCTGGCCTCGAACTCACAGAGATCCGCCTGCCTCTGCCTCCCGAGTGCTGGGATTAAAGACGTGCGCCACCACCGCCCGGCAGTAATCCCTTTCTTTTTGCAGTACAGAAACATCCTTGACTGTCCTGGAACTAGCTCTTGTAGACCAGGCTGGCCTCAAACTCACAGAGATTCGCCTGCCTCTGCCTCCAAAGTGCTGAGATTAAAGGTGTGCGCCACCACCGCCTGGTTGAAAGTCATGTTTTACCATAAGACTTACATCTGAAGTGAGAGACATTTGACACTGGAATTTTTTTGTGTGTGTGAATTGAAGAAGGTGCTTTTATAGTGCCTGGTTCCCAGTTTATTTTGTTGGAAATAATTTTATTTGAATTCTGAAAGGTCAACTGACTAGTCACCATAAACCAAAACATTTTTCTATTAGCTCTCAGCATCATTCTTCCACATTAGATATTGCCCTTAAAGTCTTCTTTGCATAGAGAGCCTAACGTCAGGTTCTAAATTGAGAGTTTTTATTTTGTAGTTAAAAAATAATTTGTGTCCCCTCTTTTCCTCTTTTCTGCCTATACTGCTTAGAAATCAGAGTTTTTAAGGTGCCATTGTTCAGAAGTAATTAATACTTAAGGCATACTGGGAAGCATTATTGCAGCTAAAATTTACTTGGGATTTTTTTATTTTTTGGTTTTCTAGACGATAAAGTTCTCAGCACCATGTTCTATTTGCCTTAGAGGTACAAAGGGCCAGGAATCAGAGACAAAGACTGGAGACAGGAGGGAGAAGGGAAAAGGAACAAGGAAGAGGGGGAAGGGATATTTACTCCAGAGGGACTTAGGACTGCTCTGGAGAGAGAGGAGACAGATGTGGTCCATAGGCAAATGGCAGTTTATAAAGGAAAAGGGGGAAACTACATCTTAGAATGAGTTGGTTTGTTTTGACTGGACATGTTAATTAGGGTAGTTAAAAGTGGCTTTTGAATGCTGGACTTCAGTACTTTGATAGCTGGACCTTCATGGTTAGCTTTAGGAGGAGGAAGTGGTTAAATAGGGGAATAGACCTTGGCGGCTTAGCTTTAGGAATGTAATCTGTTTTTAGCAAGGATGAGAAGGGTAAACTGCAAAGCCTGTTGGCACCGTTTGCCATTCTTGGACTTGCTAGACAGAGTCTTTCAATGTAAAATACCTGATATGTATGTAGGCTATCGTATGTGCCCTCTGTGAAAGGGTCATTTGACATGTACCCTCCCCCCCCACTTACAGATTGAGAACCACTGACCTAGGCGATTAGTAAACACACCTCAAGGTGTAGTGGAGTAATGGGGGTAGTATTCCCAGAAGAGTTTAGTTAAAGGGATGGATGGATGATATACCTTGAGTATGGGTGACACCAATTTCTATCCTGGGAGCCTAGGTGGAATACATAAGGAAGAAGAGAGCCCACTAGCACAGGCATTTGTCTTACTTTCTACTCAGATGCTGAAGTCTCTGAAACCATGAACAAAGTAAATCTTTCCTTTATCAGGCTTTTGTTTCTTTTAGGTATTTAGTCAATGTGACAAACACATACAAGATTGCACACTGAGACTTTCTTAGAAAACCTATGGAAAGATCAGGGAGGGAACCCCCTCAGGCAGAAACAGCTTAATTTATAGACCTGAGATGGACTGTAGTTTAGGAGGGGAGTGGGACCCTGGTTTCAATCTTTGGCACGGGAGGGGTGTTCCCAAATCAATCTAAACCAAACTGCAAATCAACCCTTCCTCTAACTGGTGACTGTGTGTAGAAGGAACAGCGGGATACGTTCCTGCCACCCGGCTCCTGGCAGCCCGAAATAATTACATGGAAACTGTATTCTTTTAAACACTGCTTGGCCCATTAGTTCTAGTCTCTTATTGGCTAGTTCTCACATCTTGATTAACCCATTTCTAATAATCTGTGTAGCACCACGAGGTGGTGGCACACTGGGAAAGATTCAGCATGTCTGACCTGGCGGCTGGCTCCGTCGCATCTGCCCTCATTTCCCTTCTTCCCAGCATTCTGTTCTGTCTAATCCACCCACCTATCTTCTGACCTATCAAGCCAAGCAGTTTCTTTATTAATTAACCAGTGAAATCAACAGATAGACAGATGACCTTCCCACATCAACTGTGGACATAAAGAACAAGCCTTGTGACTCTTGCTTACATATTTACTTGTGGGGGTAGTGGTTATTGCTTTGGACACTTGGCCTTTATCCTTTCTTTGGAAATATATTATGGGTTTAGTTAAATACTGAATAATACATATATAAGCAGTGATTTCTCCATGGCATCATTTAACTTCTGTAATACCAATAGAAGTTTATTTTATGGTAAATGAAAGGGAGTAAGTGATTTCTAGGATTTAGTATGTGTTGTCTTTTTCTATAACTTTAGAACATAGTTCATGGACTTTTGATTTTTCAATGTAATTAGAAAATATTTTCTTTGTTTGGTTTCTTTGGGCAGAATCATCCTCAACAGTACTTACACAAATGCATGAGTTTGAAGGACCTACAGTGGTTAGTGAAATTGCAGATACTCTTCAAATAATATAATATAATATAATATAATATAATATAATATAATATAATATAATATAATATAATATAATATAATATAATATAATATAATATAATATAATATAATATAATATAATATAATATAATATAATATAATATATTAGAGTTAGGGGTATAGAAATAGTTTTTAGAGACTAACATTTCATTTGATAACGTAGTAATTGAAAAGGGATATGTAGTAATTAAGAGAATTTTGTTTTCTTATTTTAAGAGGGATAGGTGTTTGGTACACTAATTGAAAGTTTATAACGAAGACAGAGACTTTGAGGTAATGGTAACAATATATGGATCAGAGAAAACTGTGATGAGCTTCATTTGATGTTAGACTGTATTGTCAGATATTACTGGCTTTGTTTCTAAGAGGAAATAATGAATCAGAATTTATGGTTATTTTCATAAACCCTGATTTCTGATTGTGTAGGTTTTTTGTTTGTTTTCCAAACATTCTAGTAATATTCTCAGTGATAGGGAAGATTGGGAAATCATTGTTCCTTTTACTGTCCTTACCAGATTAGAGGTTTTCTTGTTCTACTAGAACCAAAGACTTTGGCACAGAATGTGGTAATCTGGAATCCCGGTGCGAAATGTAGGCTTTATGGTATAAGGATGATAAGGAAAATAGATCATTAAGATCAATTTCCATTCATTCATTCTGCATATACATTTTCTGTCTTTTTCAAGATTTATTTTTTTATTGTATATTGTATATATAGTGTTCTTCCTGTATGTATACCTGCACACAAGAAGAGGGCAACAGATCTCATTACAGATGGTTGTGAGCCACCATGTGGTTGCTGGGAGTTGAACTCAGGACCTCTGGAAGAGCAGCCAGTGTTCTTAACCTCTGAGCCATCTCTCTATCCCTATTTCTAATATTTTATGTCGATTATTTTAGATGCTAGGAAAATGGAATATGCCACCCAAGCATATTTTCTGAATATTCTTTTCCATTCATGCTGTTATAAGAAAATACTGCCAACTGGGTAATTTGTAAAGAAAAGACATTTTCTCATAATTTTGAATCTTGGAGATTCTAAGGTGAATGCCCAGGCTTTTTATATCTGAGGGCAATTTTGTTTCACCTTTGTGTAGCTGAATCTAGAAAGGCAAAAAGGCCACATGCCAAGTGAAGCCTCTAATAAAGGCATTAATCTCATTTAGGAAGGCAGGATCCTCTGTGATCTATTTACCTCTAAAGATCCAAATTAAGCCGGGTGGTGGTGGCGCACGCCTTTATCCCAGCACAGAGGCAGGCGGATCTCTGTGAGTTCGAGGCCAGCCTGGTCTACAAGAGCTAGTTCCAGGACAGACTCCAAAAAAAAAAAAAAAAAAAAAAAAAAAAAAGAAAGAAAGAAAGAAAAAAGAAAAGAAAAGGGGGGAAAAGGTACCACATGGCTCGGTACCTTTTTCAGCGGAGCAGGTCACATCCTGCTTCTTTGATGTATGGGCAGGAGTTTGTGGAATGGACTTCCTCCTTCTTGGAATTCTCCTGTTCTCATCACCCCGCCTCTACTTCTGTCTGGTTGACCCGCCTATACTTCCTGCCTGGCCAATCAGCATTTATTTAAAATATGATTGACAGAATACAGACAATTCTCCCACACCACTTTATCTTGTGCACTCCTCCAAGCCATCATTCATTCTCATAACATGGCCGAAGTATCTCAAGCGCTGTGGCTGCATCCTGTAGTTTATACTTCCTTCTGTTTCTTAATGTTTCTTAATTGTAGGGGTAGCCCCAACCAATCACCTTGCTTGTAGGGCGGGCTCGCCTGAGGATATTTTTTACTAATAAATATTGCTGGTGTGCTCTCCCCCTTCCCTTCTGCTTTCCTGTTCTCCGCTGGAACCTTGGGTTCTGTAAGTCTTTTCCCAATTAAAGCTAAATATATTATTATAATTTCTGTCTGCCTTCATTTACGCCGCTACACTTAATGTGATTGTTGCTCAGGCTATCTCTTAAGTGTGATGCCTAGAATCCCCCTGTAACATATTATGTCAAACACATTCAGTTGCTCTTTTATTGTCCAGGTTTCAGAGTTTAAATAAGGCTGCTGAAGACAAGTGTCTCATATACTTCTAATTTTGTTGTTGTCGTTATGTCTCTTGCTGACCAAATCTTTCCTAGTACCTGGAATGTAGCCCTCACTATCGCTATCCATCTCTTGACATCTGAAATAGTTCCCTCCTTTGAACTGAGATTTACCTCCATATAGACAAAGTTGACTGTTTGCTTGAAGTTTGATTCTTAATTAGAATGTTAAAATCCTTGTGTGCCCTTCCCGTGTGTTGTATCCCAGTCTTCTCAACGTTTACTTTCCTACCAAGGTTTTCACTTACTTCCCACGCTACTTACCGTAACCTGCAGCTCATTTGGATTTTCAGCAAGTATATCATTGGTGAAACATAAGTTATTGATTCGCACACCACCTATCTGCATGCCTATCTCCTCATCCTCCAATGCTGTTGCTATTTTTAATTTCAGGAATATATTAAAGAGTAGTGGTGAGACGACGCATCCCTTCAACACTCCTATGATTGTCTTAAACTGATCACTTAGTTCTCCACAAACTTTGACTGATGCAAAAGTATTTATAGGCATTTTATAGTATTCTTATGATTTTCTTTAGGTACTTGTAGAACCTCATTGTTTCCCAAAGTCTTTTCCTCCAAATGCTTTCAAAAGCTGTATATGGTGCAATCCTAAAATCTCAGTACTTAGGAGACTAGAGCAACAGAATGTCAAGCTGGAGGCCAGTGTGGACTACATATAATTCTTATCTCTAAAATAATAAACATTTCTCAGCAAATTAATAGTAGAGGGAAGCTTTATTAATTTAATAAAAGTTTTTTATGAGCCGGGCGGTCGTGGCGCACGCCTTTAATCCCAACACTCAGGAGGCAGAGGCAGGCGGATCTCTGTCTCGAAAAACAAAACAAAACAAAAAATCCTTTTCATCTTTCTTCTTTTTTCTTTTTCTAACCTTGTTTTGTTGTCTAATCCAGCCTTGAATCTTCTATGTAGTCCAGACCAGCTTCAAACTTGTATTCTTCCTGCTGCAATTTCCTGACTTCTGGGAAGTCACAAGTATGTGACGCTTACAGTGCCTGACTATATGATGTTCAATCTTAATTACCACTTGATTGAATTGAGAAACACCTAGGAGGTTAGTACAGCACAGTTTTAGGGAAAGCTGTGATGGCATTCAAGAGACAGTTATATTAGAATTCTGGTATAAAGACTGAATTAATAATCTTAGATTCACAATATAACGGGAAGACATATGATAAAGGACTTGTATCTACTACCCAAGAAAAGGAGACAGTCTGGGCAATGGTGAAGCACACTTTTAATTCCAGTACTTAGGAGGAAAGGGCTGGCAGATCTCTGTGAGTTCAAAGCTAACCTAGTCTACAAAGCAAATGCCAAAATAGGTAGGACTGTTACACAGAGAAACCATGTTTTGGAAGTGGGGAGGTGATGTGGGATTCCCCTCTGTATGCTGTGAATATGTTTTCTTGCCATTGGTTAATAAGAAGCTGCTTTGGCCTATGGCAGGACAGAATATAGTTAGGCAGGATATCCAAGCAGAGATAGAGGAGGAAAGAAGGTGGGGTCATGCAGGTGCCATGTTGCTGCCCAAGAAGCTAGATGGAGGTAACAGACCATAATCCTCGTGGTAAAATATAAAATAATAGAAATGGGTTAATTTAAGATGTAAGAGCTAGCTAGAAATACACCTAAACCATCAGCCAAACTGTTGTAATTAATAAAGTTTTTGTGTGATTATTTGAGTGTGGGTGGCTGAGAAACAAATGGCAGTCTTGGTTTAAAGGGAGGGAAACATGTGTAGCACAAATTCTAATTGTTCTTAATAAAAATCCAGAGTCATATATTATGGGGTGAAATCTGAGAGATCAGAGAAGCAGTGCAACCAGCCACTAGAGAGACCTTTTCCTTCTACCGAATCCTCGGACCAAAAGGGTGATCATGTCCTCTGACTGACTGCTTCAGACTGCATCCTCAGACTCCACTGAGCTCCTGTCTCCTCCTGTCTTATATTCCTCCCTCCACCCAGCCATATCACTCCTGTCTCTACCACCCTAGTGCTGAGAATAAAGGTATGCCCTCTTTTCTGTAAAGAATCTTTTAAATTTGAAGCTGGGCAGTGGTGGCGCACATCTTTAATCCTAGCACTCATGAGGCAGGGGCAGGTGGATCTCTGTGAGGTTGAGCCTAGCTCTGGTCTACAGAGCAAGTTCCAGGACAGGCTCCAAAGCCACACAATGAAACCCTGTTTCCAAAAACAAAAACAAAACAAATACAACAAATAAAGTATAGTTCTAGATAGTTCTAGTTACCTCTAATGACTCAAGTCTATAATTAGCTATTTTGAAGATTGAGGCAGAGGATTGCAAATCTGAAGCCTGCCTATGTTACAGAGTGGATTCAAGTTTAGCAGGGACAATTTAATGAGATCCTGCTTGAAATCAAAAGTAAAATTCAAGGTGAGGAAATAGTTTCGTGATATGCCACTTACCCATTCTTGGACTTGCAGGGGATAGGGAGGGATTTTTTTTAAAACAGTTTAATTTTTTATTTAAACATTTTTAATGTAATATATTTTAATCATATTCTTTCCCTTTCTCTAGTTTCTTCCAGATTCTCCCTTTCCCTACCCAGGCAACCTCATGTTCTCATTTTCTCTCTCAAAAACAAAAAAACAAAACAAAAAAAGCAAACTGGAGAATCAAGGCAGAAAACAATAAGACAAAAAAACCATGGAGTTTTTAATACTCATATATTGTTAATGAGAGTATTATGTGATACAGTCTCTTTAAAAATACTTCTAATCTCGTATGAAAACCTCACATATTTCGCATTCTTAGGTATTTTCCTAAGACAAACAAAGCATAATTTATGAAAATACTTGTTAAGCAGTCCCAAACTGGAAATAACTCAAATGTCTTATCAGCAAGAGAAAACATTATAATCTGTTACTATTATATGCAGCACCGTAGATGAATTTTAGATATATTGTGCTAAGTGAAAAACAAAGACCTACATAAAAAAATTTCATATATCGAGAAGCTGAGGTGTGAGGATGATGTGGTCAAGGCTAGACTGGGCTTTATATAGTAAGATCCTACAGAGAAAGGAGGTGTTTTGTAGTTCTATTTATATAAAATGTTCAAGCAGGCAGAAAAAAATATAGTAAAAATAGTGTTTTTTTTGAACAGGGGAATGCTGGGAGGTTTATTTACCTAGAGTGGGCTTGATATAACTTTCTAATTTGATAAGCTTGTTCTGGGTTTTAATAGAAATTTTAGTCGTCAAAGTGTGTGCTTTGATCAAAGTTACTGATTGACACACTTAACATTTGTTCATTTTTCTATTAGTATATCGCCACGAAACAGAATTATGGGCACTTACTGAATGTCTTCTGAATTACTCTTTTTTTTTTTTTTTTTTTTTTTTTTTTTTTGAGACAGGGTTTCTCTGTGGCTTTGGAGCCTGTCCTGGAACTAGCTCTGTAGGGTAGACCAGGCTGGTCTCGAATTCACAGAGATCCGCCTGCCTCTGCCTCCCAAGTGCTGGGATTAAAGGCGTGCGCCACCATCGCCCAGCCTGAATTACTCTTGATGGATATAGAAGTCTACAGTCTACTCTAGGATGTATTAAAAACAGATAGTTACATGGTAAAATATGCAAATACAGAAAAATATCTGTACCATCTGGATTATAGATGTAATACGAGGATTTATCCATCCATACATGTATCTATATGCGTGTCTGCGTATATTATCTCTTTACAGTTTTTCGATTTTCGTTCTAGGCAGTTGCTTTTTTGTTATGTTTGAGTTTTTTTTTTTTTTTTTTAATGTTTCTTCGAGGAAAGTAATGTTGGTAGTATAATGGATTGCTACTCTTGTTAATTATAACTTGTAAAAAGATACTATAATTGCAGGATATATATGCTATTTTGAAATTGACAAAATCTATGTGATATTTTATGGATAATAAAAGAATTTTATTAAAGAAATGAATGTTGAGCTGGAGTGATGGCTTAGTAATTAAGAGTTTTGTGTTGGCTGACTACTCCTGGGCATGGGGCCTGCCCTAGAGTATGGTTTATATACCCAGTTACACTTTATTGGAGAAAACTTGAGTTTTAGGGAGGATTTTTATAAAAGAAGAACTGGAACTTTAAACATTGAAAGCAAATTATAGGAGTCCCAGATCTTACTCTAAGCGTATATATAAAACCTTAACTAGAATTATCTTAATATAGGTGTCTGTTTATGTATTACAGACACATAGTTTTTACCTTACATGTTTTGAGTTAGATGTATGTGGTTTCATATGTGGATGAGAGTGAGCATCAGCACAGAGGTGTTACTTCTCAGAATAATCTACCTTGTATTGGGGGTAGGTTCTCTCACTGGGAACTGGGACTCGCCTAGATAAAGCTGGCAGACCAGCAAGCCCCAGAGATCTGTCTATAGTACTGAGGCTGAGATAACCAGATCTTTTAATAATAAATTATTAGTCATCTGGCTTTTTATATCGTCCCTGGGGAAGTTAGGTTCTCATGCTTGCATGCTAAGTACTTTACTAAACTATCTCTTTAGTATTATAATCATCTTTTGTTTTGTATTCTATGTTTTATAATGTTTGACTAAAATATTTTAAAGCATATTACTCTCTTGTTTTATATTCTTGATGCTAATGATATGAATCCTTTGTAATTCATCACCAATTAAATACTGGTACAAAGAGTTCCTAGAATCCACACTAGGAAGGTGATTGCATTTAGTAGGAAACATTATAATCAATCTATGAGATTTTCCTTTTAAGAGGAAAGAATGAAGAGCTCATATTGACTGTTGTTATCATTTTATTAATTTTTATAGTTTTTGTGCCTATTATATAAACTTTTTGCCAAAGCTTTTTTGAAAGCAATTAATATGAAAAATTACAAAAACCAAAGAATATGGTAATTGATAGTAATTAAGACATAAAATAAATAATTATAACATTTTCAAAGAATGTAATGTATAGGAAATGAGTAATAAAAAGAAGAAAGTTGGGGTGTTTTATCTAATAAAGATAGATTTTAACAATCAAATTATTTAATGTACACTTTCAAAGCAACACATTTTAAGCATTAGCAATTAAGTTGAAACAGAGAGCCTTTGAAATTATGTTTGTTTGTTTGTTTTTCGAGCCTGTCCTGGAACTAGCTCTTGTAGATCAGGCTGGCCTCGAACTTACGAGATCTCCCTGTCTCTGCCTCCTGAGTGCTGGGGCATGCACCACCACTGCCCGGCGCCTTTGAAATTTTTAAGCTTACATTTGTGTGTTATATATTGTTGTCATCTATTGCTATTTGTATTTTAGCATAACAGTAAAATCTCTTCTGAACGTAAAACATATTGGTAATAAAGGAATATTTCTGATATGGATAAGTTAATGATCATAACCTTGTGTATCCCTGGCTGTCTTAGAAATAAGTATATAAATCAAATTTGCTTGAAACTTAGAGATCTGCATGTCTCAGCCTTCTGAGTGCTGAGGTTAAAGGTTTGCACCACCACACCCAACTTTCATCAAATTTTAGAGGCAAAGGAAAAGACTACCGCATAGAAACATTTAAATGTGCCGGGCAGTGGTGGCGCACGCCTTTAATCCCAGCACTTGGGAGGCAGAGGCAGG
>NW_004949208.1:702556-719845 GCF_000317375.1 Microtus ochrogaster | reverse complement strand
AATTTATTTATTTATTGAAGATTTCTGCCTCCTCCCCGAGACTTTTCTTCAGTAATCTTTTTGTTCCATGTTCCCTTCTCTGGCCCAAATTTTACATAACAGTTTAATAGAAGTGCTGTCAAGTATCCATATCAATTATATTCTAATTTTGGGGTGTTAAATATGAAATTCTTTGTGTCCATATTCCACAACTTGACTGTGGTGAAGGGAATGGTTCTTGTGAAAAGTTGGAGTGAAGGTTGCCACATTAAGAGAGCAGATTAAAGCAGGTTCTCATTCTCTTTACTTTATTCTGTATTTATGGTTAGTGGAAATTGGAAAGTTGTTTTTGTCCTTAGATTTTAATTTTTTTGTGTTTCATTTGGTACTTTTTTCGTAAGAATTTTTGGTGATTCATTGCTGATTTGGCTAATTAGAATCTGGAATATGTATTTAAAAGCACAATTTGGTTTTTGGAGAACTAACTCAGTGGCAGTAGAATGTATGCTTAGCTTGGACGAGGCTCATGCATGAAGTTCCCCCTCTGGTGATACAGAGGAAGGAAAGGTAGAAAGTGAATTTACTGAATTAGAATTTCTGTGCTAAGGCTCATCATTTCTTATTTGTCTCAACTTTATGTAATTTACACTCATACCAACATCTACTATAATTGAGTAAGGGTCAAAATTTGGAAAACACCAGGCTGAGGATATGTCTTAGTGGACAGTGTGCTTGCTGTACAAACATGAAAACCTGGTGTCAAATCCCCCAAATCCACCTAAAACTGGGATTGGTACAGATGTCTGTCTGTCTGTCTGTCTGTCTGTCTGTCTATATCAGTGCTCTTCTTGGGAGATGGGAGGTGAAGGTAAGAGAATTTCTAGAAAAATAAGGACTGGCTAGCTGATCATGTACAGTAATTAACAACAAAGAGGCATTGTTAAAAACTGGAAGTTTCCCTCTTTATCTCCACACATATTATGACATGTGTGTTCACATTTACACAAACATGCATGCCTATACATACACACCCGTGAGAGCACACACATGTATACAATTTTGGTAACTATTAAAGAAATAGAACTATGATAAACAATGGCTTTGAAACTTCTTCTTATGGAAACATGAGTTATTTTATATGAGGTGGATACCATGGTATTGCTTGTTTTTAAGTATACAAAAGAGATTTGGTGTATTTGTGGATGAATCTGCTTATGCTATGACATGTACAATCAGAAGACAACTAGCAGGAACCCATTCTCTACATCATGTGGATTCTGAAGCTTGACCTCAGGTTATCAGGGTCTATGGCAAATGCCTTTCTTTACCTTTTGAATTGTTTGCTGACCTTTAAATGTTGCTGTCTTTCCTGGCGGTGGTGGCAAATGCCTTTAATCCCAGCTTTAGGGAGGCAGAGGCAGGTGGATCTCTGTGAGTTCAAGGCCAGCCTGGTCTACAAGAGGTAGTTCCAGGACAAGCTCCAAAGCTATAGAGAACCCTGTCTCAATAAAATAAAATACCTGCCTCCCTCCTCCCTCCCTCCCTCTCTCCATCCCTCTCTACACAGATACACCATATGCCTTTCTGCTTGCCTTTTTAATGAACTGGTTTAATTCAAGGTGATATAGAAGTCACAGTACAACAAAGATGTGTTTTAATTCAGGCTATGGCAGAATTACATATTGAATTTGATTTTAATTCACAGCTGAGGTGGTAGTAGCTGAAATGAAAACTATAGAAAATAGCTACTTTGTGATTATTTATTTGTTTGTTTGTTTATTGAGGCAAGGTTTCTCGATAGCTTTGGAGCCTGTCCTGGAACTAGCTCTTGTAGACCAGGCTGGCCTTGAACTCACAGAGATCCACCTGCCTCTGCCTCCCGAGTGCAGTGCTGGGACTAAAGGTGTGCGCCACTACTGCCTGACTGATTTTTTTTTTTATTTTTAAGCAAAAGTTTATTAATGTAAAACAGGCTCTATGCAACCCTACATTCTACCTGTAGGTGGTAAAAGATGTTAGTGGCAGAGAATGTTTATGTTTAAATAGGAGTGGAAGAGAGTCACCATCACAAGGAACAGCTTACTTTTTGCCAGATTTCTTAATTCTATTTGTGACCTAGGGATCCTTTCCCATGACCTTGGCTTTTAGCTCCTCAAATGTCTTTTGCTCCTCTTTGTTTCCACTTGAAAACCTTGTCTTCCTTATTCACCTTCTTGGGCTGTTTTCAAGGACTTCTTTTTGCCACCTGTGGGTGATGTGAGCGAGCATGCTTAGTCTGTCCCTATCTGTTGCTTACCCCCACTGTCCCCCATCCACTTGTTTCTTTTAAAGTATGAAACAGATAATTTTGTTACTATTATTTAAGTATTTTACTTGTGTTAATACCCTTGTGATTAAGTTGTTTCCTCAATTTTTTAAAAAACTTTGTTATAAAAACTCATTAGAGCTTAATTTAAAGGAATTTTGGCTATGATTCAGAACTGAGATTCAGTCTTGACTGTATCACAGAATAGACTTTGTAAACTTAGACAGATCATTTCATTTTTACTAAATCTTTGTTCCCTATCTTTGAAAAGAAGGTAATGACACCTGCTTTTCCTATCTAAGGATCACTTAATAGTATGTAATGTTGCTTCATTAATTAAGATTTTGTTCTGAGATGTGTAATTTGTAAAATTGTTATTAAGCATCTTGGGTTAAGTTTAGATAAGTTCTGTCTCAAGGCTGTATTTCTTTTTAAGGACTTTATTTTATGTATGTTAAGTATTTTGCCTACATGTATGTAGTACATGCAACATGATTATGAAGTGCCAGAAAGTGTTGACAGAGACTGTTCTTTTGTTTTCTGGCCATCCCGACCCAAATAATTATACAAAACTATATTAATTACAACACTGTTTGGTTCAGGCGTGTTTCTAGCTAGCTCTTATATTTTAAATTAGCCCATTTCTTTTTTTAATTTATTTTTATTGAGCTCTACATTTTTCTCTGCTCCCCTCCCTGCCTTTCCCCTCTCCTTCAACCCTTCCCCAAAGTCCCCATACTTCCAATTTACTTAGAAGATCTTGTCTTTTTCTACTCCCCATGTAGATTAGATCTATGTATGTCTCTCTTAGTGTCCTCATTGTTGTCTAAGTTCTCTGGGATTGTGATTTGTAGGCTTATTTTCTTTGCTTTATGTTTAAAAACCACTTATGAGTGAGTACATGTGATAATTGTCTTTCTGTGTCTGGGTTACCTCACTCAAAATAATGTTTTCTAGCTCCATCCATTTGCCTGCAAAATTCAAGCTGTTGTTATATTTTCTGCTGTGTAGTACTACATTGTGTAAATGTACCACATTTTTCTAATCCATTCTTCGATCGAGGGACATTTAGGTTGTTTCCAGGATCTGGATATGACAAACAAAGCTGCTATGAACATAGTTGAGCACATGTCCTTGTGGCTTGATTGAGCATCCTTTGGATATATACCCAAAAGTGGTATTATACTGGGTCTTGAGGAAGGTTGTTTCCTAATTTTCTGAGAAATCACCACACTGACATCCAAAGGGGTTGTAGTAGTTTGCATTCCCACCAGCAATGCAGAAGTGTTCCCTTTCCCCCACAAACTGTCCAGCATAAGTTGTCATCAGTGATTTTTATCTTGGCCATTCTTACAGGTATAAGATGGAATCTCAGAGTTGTTTTGATTTGCATTTCTCTGATGACTAAGGATGCTGAACATTTCCTTAAGTGTCTTTCAGCCATTTTAGATTCCTCTGTTGAGAGTTCTCTGTTTAGGTCTGTACTCTATTTTTTTTTTTTTATTGGATTATGTGATCTTTTGTTGTCCAATTTCTTGAGTTCTTTATATATTTTGGAGCTCAGACCTCTGTCTGATGTGGGGTTAGTGAAGATCTTTTCCCATTCTGTAGGCTGTTGTTTTGTCTTGTTGACCGTGTCCTTTGCTTTACAGAAGCTAAAATCCTGATTCTTATACACATACAGACACCCATGGCTAGGGTGATTGTTGATAGATTTAGGCCTTTTATAGATTAGCAGGAATGGTGTAATTTACCATAGTCCTTTTAAAAATTTGTTTTAAAACTTAATAAATCTCAGGTTATTTGGCTGGGTAGATGACTTAGTCCTTTTTTTTAAAAAATTTATATATTTATTGAGGATTTCTGTCTCCTCCCCGCGATGACTTAGTCCTTAAGAGAGTTAACTGGCTGCTCTAGCAGAAGACTCAGGTTCCCAGCGCCCACATCTGGTGGTTCACCACTACTTGTACCTGCACTTTCAGAGGACCTGACACTCTTCTGGTCCCCGAGGGCACGTGCGTGCACATTTATGCAGGTAGAAAAATAAAGCACGTGCACATAAATGAATATAAGTAAAGTTTTTACTTCAAAAAAATCTCATGAAAATTTGAAAGTTTTCATTATTTGTACTTTGAGGTTAGGAAGCCACATCTGAGAAATTCTCCATTGAATTGGTGGTTTCACCTCCCTTCAAGTTCTCAGATATCTTACAAACCATGGGCATTTCAGGAATAGATCTTCAATATTTTCCATAAGATTTGATTCTATAAGCTAAATACCAGGCCAGTTTTCCAGGGAAGATAGGATTTTAACTGCCATACAAAATTATCTGTACTTTTTAAAACTGTCTTGTTAAACCTGATTGAATTAATATCATTTTCAAATATATATAGGCATTTTAATTATGGACATTATAGGCAAATGCTCAGTTGCAAAACTTTTTTTTAGTTACAATCTAGTTTCAAAAAAGAGGAGGCATTTATTATTCCTATTCAGATAAGTATATTGCTTTAAAAAGTGATGAGACTTAGCAAGTCTTCCTTGTTGGAGGAGGGCCAAAGAGAATGAGAAGTGATTTAGCGGTTTTTCATACACAGGAGTGGAGGCTACAAACTGAAGGGTTATAAATAGCCTGAGGAGAAAGATAATAGGCTTCTTTTATATATTAGAAAATAAATGTTAAATGAATATTTCTAACAAGTAACTGTAGTCTTTCCTTCTCAACTTATTCAGTCCTGTATATTAATTTTTATTTTACTGGTTCAAATGTTAGCAGTCTGCTCTGTACTAAAAAGAGTTTTGGAAATTCTGACTCAGTCCACTGGAATGGTCTGGAAGTTCTCCAGTTGTCCTAGTGATACTACCCGAAGCCTGTGCCAAAGACTCTATTCTTTGACATGTCAATAGTTTCAAATACCTGCTGACTCCTTTTCCATGTGCTGAGATAAGAACAGACTGGCTACTGATTTATTCTTTAGCTTTCAAAGAGGCATCACTGTGAAAGAGGGTCTCTGTAGATAACAGAGATTTGAAATAATTATGGCTATTTTACTGTCAATTTTCAAATGTGAATATTCTAATAAAAACCCATTAAGAGGATACAGTTAACAGATGAATTAAATTGCTTAATGCTATATAAAGTTGAAACACCTGGGTAGTAGTGGCACCTACATTTATTTAATCCTAGCACTTAGGAGGCAGAGGTAGGTGGATCTCTGAGTTTAAGGTCACCTTAATCTATAGAACAAGTTTCAGGATAGTCAGGACTACGTAGAAAAAACATGTGTTGAAACAAACAAACAACCCGCATACACACACAAAACATCGAAAGAAAAAGGGAAAAACAAAACAAAACAAAACAATAAAACCAAGCCAAGAATTGAGGGCAGTGTTTATAGAATAGCTTTTCCTGGAGATAATGATGTATCTGATTTATAAAATGTGATGAATATAATTATTGCAGAGGATACAAACCTGAAATGTCATTTTTAAAAAAAAAATTATTTATGCATGTACTTTATATATACACCAGAAGAAGGAATATGATCTCATTACTGATGGTTGTGAGCCACCATGTGGTTGTTGGAAATTGAACTCAGGACCTCTGGAAGAGTAGTCAACTGCTCTAAACCACTGAGCCATCTCTCCAGCCCCTAGCTTCATTTTTTTTAAGGAGCTTAGTTTGTGTTTATAGAATGTAGCAGATCTATAAAGTAAATTATGTATCTCACAGGCCGTTTTCTTCCACCTAACTTGTGTGATAACACAGACCACAAATATTTCTGTGGATGAATAGGCAAAGTTGGACATTTCATTTGCTATACTACCTTCTATTGAGGCCTGTGGTTAGCCCAGCCAAGTGTTAGGCCCTCCCAATGCTGGCAAAGACACAGGGATATTATTACATGCACTTTGATGCCAATAAACTTATTCTGTCTGGTAATGTGGGGGTTTTGTTTGTTTGTTTGGTTTGGTTTTTTTGGTTTTTCGAGACAGGGTTTTGGATCCTGTCCTGGGACTAGCTCTTGTAGACCAGGCTGGCCTCAAACTCACAGAGATCCGCCTGCCTCTGCCTCCTGAGTGCTGGGATTAAAGGCGTGCGCCACTACCGTTTGTTTTTGTTTTGTTTTTTTGAGACAGGGTTTCTCTGTAGTTTTGGAGCCTGTCCTGGAACTAGCTCTTGTAGACCAGGCTGGCTACAAACTCACAAAGATCCACCTGCCTCTGCCTCCCAAGTGCCAAGGGTTAAAGGTGCGTGCCACCATCGCCCAGCCCATCTTCAGTATTTTTTAAGAAATTTCATGTGTCGATTTTCGTGGTTATAATTGCAAAGTAGTCTAGAGAAAAATCCATTTGCTATTGTTTTCAGACACTTACTGAATAGTATACCTCAGAAATTTCTACCATTGTTTCTAGTGTCAGTGTTTTGGTTCAGCAATATGGCCGAAGATAGGGATATTTTGGGCTAATAAAATTCATAATAAGCTAACTAATCACAAGAATTGAGAAGAGGTTGATTTTTGACCTTACCAATATGGCTTATTCTCTTGTTTGGATTTGGATTGTTATTTGAAATGATGAGAATATTAATAATACATATTTTATAGGACTTCTATGAGTATGGGTATTGCCTGGGAAGTACCTATACTTAGGTTTTAACCTACCTGAAAGATTTCCGTGCAGGGCAGTGATGGCCTTGAATTTCGGCAGAGGCAGGAAGATCTCTGAGTTCAAGGCCAACCAGGTCTATAAGAGCTAGTTCCAGGACAGGCTCCAAAGCTACAGAGAAACCCTGTCTCAGAAAAAACAAAACCAAAACAAAAATATTGAAAATGAAAAATATTAATAATTTTAAAACAAAACAAAAACAAAAAGTCCATACCCCAATATAAGGTTTTTCCACTGACCCAGCAAACCAAACCAATGATAGATTTATGGTGCCAGTGACCCTGGCATGTTTTGCTCTGGGTGCGGGAGAGGACACGTTGGATGGGAGACAGACAAGATATGCCATGTGGAGAGAGCTTGGGTGTAGAGTATTTAGTGGGCATTCGGAGGGTATAAAGGTAAGGCAATATGGGGGAGAGAGAGATAGAGGAACAGAGAAAAAGAGGAAAGGCAGGGGGGAGGGGAGAAGGT
Organism: Microtus ochrogaster; assembly: GCF_000317375.1. Lineage (NCBI taxonomy): Eukaryota > Metazoa > Chordata > Mammalia > Rodentia > Cricetidae > Microtus > Microtus ochrogaster. The sequence continues at coordinate 712,422 of NW_004949208.1, read as the reverse complement.
AGAGGTTGCCTCTTCAGAAAAAGAATGGACACAGAGAGAAATAGAGAAGAGGCGCAAGATCAGCTTGCCTCAGTGGGAAGGGGGAGACTGGGAATAAGCGAAGTTTGTCTTTTAAAGGGTCAGGGTACCCAGGTGACAGGCAGACCAGCATAATTATAATTATGACAGTGTGTGTGAGATGTATCCTTTTGCAGGACATGTATAGAAGGGATCTCACGGAACAGAGAGGCAGCTTTTGCTCTGGTTATGTGTCGGGGTCCTGGTATGACCATGTCTTTAGCAATGTACCCCCCCACACACACACAAACACAAAGGCACTGAGCCTCTCAGGTAATAACTTGGAACTGGCAACTTACTGGGCCAGTGGTTGATCTAGTCTGGCGGAGAGTTAAAAGTCCAGGTTTAAAAGTAAAATGTTCCTGGAAATTCTTCAGGGTCCCAGAGAGTAGACGGAGGAGAGACCAGAGAACCACATGGTCTTTCCTTAAAATACCCTGTAGGTAGGTGTGGTCTTGAGCATCTCTGGGGAAAGGCACTTCCCTTTTAGTTAATATTGATTTTTCATATATATCATTACTTGTAGGGAGAACTACAGAACTGACTCCTGATGTTAGCATGTAGTCTTAATCTGCCCTTTGTCTTAAGCATCTTTTTAACGTATGTGCATCTTGTCTGAGAATTTCCCTAGACAACAAAGCTTATGCAAAACTTAGCTGGGTAAAATCAGGCACACTGTGATATTCCTTAACAGAAAATTTGCGTTTGGCATTGTCCCTTTTGGAAGCTTAGTTAGGATATTTTGGGGATATGGAAATCAACTTGCTAAAGGTGTAAGGTAGAGAACAATAACAAAGGCCCTTGGCAAAGGGAAGGTGAATTTAGCAGCTGGAAAGGCTAAAATCATCCTTAATATGCCCTGTGTTTTCTTCCACGGACCCTAGTGAACCCATTCTACAATTACTGTTTGTTTGGTTTTTTTTACCTTTATTTTTATTTTATGTGCATTGGTGTTTTTCTTCAGATTTGTATGAGGGTGTCAGATCAGATCCACTGCAACTGGAGTTACAGACAGTTTGGGAGCTGCCTTATGGGTGCTGGGAGTTGAAAAAAGTTGGTGATACTATGCGGTGTAGATAGTTAAGAGCCTGTCACAGTTCACTGGTGTTCTGCAGCAAGGGATGATACATACCTCTTACTTAGAGTTTCTTTTGATTGCTTATCTTTTTACAGGTCAGGCTGTTTTTCTCAGATGATTTACTAATACTTAGATGCCTCTCCTTTAAATAGAAAGATGTATAATAGCCAACATCTCCACAGTTCTTTCTCTCTGCTGTGCACTTTTCTGTTTTACATATTATCCATCTATATTGGCTACCTTAATTATCTTCATTTTACAGATGGAAAACTAAACTTAAGTAGTTTACATGAAAGTCTTACATGTCTTTCATGTAAATGGTTTCTATGATGGCTATTGGATCAAATTGCATTGGTTTCTGAGCTTGCAATTGTTTGTATTATTATGAAGCATGTCTTATTTTGCTGTGTAGGTGAAGATGACCGTGAATCTGATCTTTCTGCCTCCACTTCCCAGGGCTCTGTATTGCCATGCCTGGCTCCCCTGGGCTTACTTTCTTAGCTTTTCTAACTACATTTCTCACCACAGGTTATTGAAGTGATAAGAGAATAATGGAAATTAAATAAAATTGATGCCAAAATTTTATGGATGTAGGTTATTTAAATTAGTCAGTTTTAGAATTTGAATAACTGTGCTTGGCGTCTTAAAATTAAAGTCCTCTTATCTTCCACCAGGCCTGGGTTTGAGACTGAATAATGTTGCAGAAATATCTATTTATTCTTAGCCTATTAATTTACCAATTTGGGATCTGTAAGAGGCTTTCATCCAATCCCCCGCTCCCTGCAACAGCTGTTTATATCTTGCCCCACGGCTCCTGGGTTAATAGTATTTCTGACACAGTGTGAGTTTTCAAGTTGGTATGTATAATTTCTGCCAGAGCCTTTGTTGCTGCCAAGTCTGAGGGTACAGCTGATTTGTTGGGGAGGGTGCTTGTGACTATGAGGGAACAAGGTGCTCTCTGGGTCTCTGATTTGCTGCAGGCTGAGTGTGAATGATGTCAGGAAGATCAGAGGACAGCTGATTCATTTAAGATCTGGAACTTTTCCCTCTCCTGGGCTCTTAGTTTTTGTGAGGGGATTCTGACTGCCATGCTGATTACTTTTTTTTGTTTGTTTTTTGAAAAAAAATGCCTTAATGTTACCCATGAGTTTGGGAATCTTTCTGTGTTTTCACTGGCTAAAACGCCTCTTATGTGAGAGAAGTGTCTGCTGAGATTCCAGTGTGAGAGGCAGCAGATCTTGGGTAGTCAGGAGAATGATGAAACGGAGGAGAGAGAGACTGGGAGCACCGTGCCTGCGGATTCAGTAAGGAGGTTGGGGTCTCTGACTCAAAACAGGCAGATGTAAGAAAAGTAACTAATGCCAAGTAACTTCTTCATTTACTTGGATGAAGACTCTGCCTTGGAACTGTCTGTTAGGAAGAGGGTGGAGCTGACTTTGTCCATTCAAGGTCAAAAGAATGGTCATTGGAGGGACCTGTGGTGTTTTCAATTCAGCCGTAATTTTAGGTGTGCCTAGGTGCTTGGGGAAGCTGGGTGAACAGTAAACCTAGTTTTCCCCCTGCCTTGAAAGCAAGTTTTTAAAGCTATTGTCAAAGATGAAAGTAAAAGCCTTAAGAATATGAGATAAAAAGAGGGGGTGGATGAAAAGCATTCCTCCATTGCCTTGTGGTGTGGAGGGATACATTTCTGCCCTTGGCCTGTTAGTTCCTAACTGCAGGCCTCCCTTGCAGATCCTTTAAATTCTCTTTCTCCTTTGCCTAAGACAGAAACTATTAGGTGAAGATTACATAGCTGTGAAATGAGGAAGAGGGTTCTATTTTCAGGATGGTTTCCTCAAGGTCTCCTCAGGTTTGTTTGGTAAATAAACCTGATTTACCAAATTTTTAATTGTTTTAATTGTTGATTAAATCGTGGACAAGGAAAGAATCCTAGTGCCCATGTCTCCTCAGTATGTCTTGAGCTATGCCTTAAATCCCAGAGTGGAAGGAGCACACTTTCTTCCTTCATATTGGTGCTCACAGTGACTTTTTGTGGGTTGAGACCCTTAGCATGTTCATCAATTGAATTACTAATTCACTAGTTCCTAGAAAATAGCACTCATGAATTTTAAGTATTCAAATATTTTCATATACTTTGAAGAAGAAAATAACAACAAAAAACCAAAACAGCATTTATCAGACTGAGACTAGAGTAAAAAGATCACAAAAAGAAACATAATCAATCAACTGAAGTAGTAATTAAAGTAAATATGACTTTTTTTTGCTGAGCATGAATTTTAAATGGCATTTGTAAACTTTCAAAAATATAAGTGCTCCGATTTTTGAACTAGTGCACTGTATTGGGAGTCTTGTATCTGTTTTAGAGGTAAATTTGAAAAATGGCCCTGATGAAGGAGCTAATAAGTAATTTATTAACCCTTTTTCCTTCCTTCCTTCCTTCCTTCCTTCCTTCCTTCCTTCCTTCCTTCCTTCCTTCCTTCCTTCCTTCCTTTTTCTTTTGTATTCTTTTGCATTTGTCAAAATTTAGGTATACTTATAGTTTATTTTACTGTTCGGGACAGTAGCTTGCTTTGTAGTCCAGACTGGCTTTAAATTCATGATTTTCCTGTATCAGCCTTCCAAGCACTGAGATTGTAACAAGTACCTTGTGTGGGTTAGGTTTTAGTCTGTGTGCTGTTTGCCAGCATTGGTACTGATGTACAATATTTGCAAGTGATTTTTAACCACTTACTTTTCTTAAGCCTCTTGCTTAAACTTAATTCACTTTGAATATGAAACTTTTTGCTGGAGAAATTAACACTGACCCTGTTTTTGCTTTTGTTTTGTTTTGTTTTTACTATGATACCCTGTCAGAATCTCTACTCTTTGCCGAGGAGCCGATGTAAGTCAGCACATGTTCTCACCCTCATCGGCTCCAGTCTTCTCCCTGGCTAAAGTCCCATTTAGTGCTGATTGTGTGCTGGCTACTTCTCCTCTTGTCTTTTTCTTGAACCCTCAAGCCCACAGCAGCCCCTGCAGTCCCTGTTCCAGCCGTACACTGCAGTGGAGGTAAGGAAGCCTGCAATCAATTGATTTGGTTATTGGCAGTTGCTTCTGGTCTCATAGATAAAGTTTGTACTCTGATTCTTAAAAGTGGGAAGAATTTGGTAAGAGGCTGTAAAAGTGTTTAACGGATCTTTACAATATGCAGATTTCTGAAGAATGTAGAGTAGCATATAGGTAATAAGTAGTTTTGTGGGCACCCTAACCCTGTGACTGTGACTACCTCATAACTTGTCCATATGTTTTGGAGCAGTAATATCTGAGTATAGGACTTAGAGAGGTGGATCAGGAGTTAAGAGCACTGTTGGTGTGGAGGACCTGACTTTGATTTCCAGCACCCACATGGCAGCTCACAACTCTAACCCTAGTTCCAAGGGATCAATCAAGCAAGCATGCAGACAAAAGATTCAGAAAAATAAAGTAAAAAATCATTAAATACACACACTTAAGAATAAAAACAGGTGAAATGATTTGTTCCAACTGATGAAAATAGCTCTCCTTCTATCTTTTTCCTTTTCGTATATCCAGCACTGTTTGAATATATGCTGTTAGGTACTGACTGCATTAGGGTTAGGAGACAAAGCAGGGACTACAAAATGATGACGTCCCCTATCCTCAGAGAACTTAGGTTATAGTGGAAGGGGACAGAGTTAATGAGTGAATATGAAACATAATAGCAGTATAGATGGAGTAGAAATATGAGGGCCTGGGTTGACCATCTTCAGTGTATCGACCGTAGAAAAGACTTCAAAGAAGTAGGGCCAGGCAGTGGTGGGGCATGCCTTTAATCCCAGCAGGGGAGAGGCAGAAGCAGGTAGATCTCTGTGAGTTCTACCTGGTCTACAAAGCAAGTTCTAGGACAGCCAGGGTTGTTACACCGAGAGACTCTTCTTCTAAAAAACAACAACAAAAAATACAGTTCTCTGTGGCGTAGTAATCCCCAACCATAAAATTATTTAGTTGCTACTTCATAACTATGAATTATAAATTGTAATGTAATATGTGATATACAGGATATCTGATAATGTGACCCCTGCAAAAGGGTGGTTCGACCCCCGAAGGGGTCGTGACCTACAAGTTGAAAGAACCGCTGGTCTAAGAGCTCTCTTCCTATGTGATTTGTGCAGCAGGGTTCCATGAAGCTGGTGTGGCATAAATTAAGTGAGAAATACAGTGAAATGAGGTCCGAGGAGTAATATGGAGCTGGTCAGATTAAGTGGAGCCATTGTATGTGTATTTGTTTTTATGTTGAGTAAGGTGAGTAGACATGAAGTGTTTAAAATCCGAGAATTTATGTATATGTAAGTTCGTCTGAGACAGGCATGGTGACACAATTCTGAAATCTCAGCACTTGGAATTGGGAGCAAGGAGGGTCAGGAGTTCCAGGCCAACCTAGGTACATAGTGAGTATGTACATACAGGCCACTCTAGACTATATGATACTTTATCTCAAAAGTAATTAAAGGAGAGTGGGGGAAATGGCTCAGTTTGTAAAGGTACTTGCAGCCAACCCTGAAGACCTATTGTCAGCCCCCCAGAACTCACATGGTGGAAGGGAAAGAGCTGACTACCTGAAAGTAATTCAACATAGTCCTTTGACCACCACAAGTGTGTAAAATAAAAATAAATGTAATGAAAATTATCACTCTGGCTATAGTTAGAATGCTAGTGGCATTATCTAGGTATTGTTGTTTGTGTTTGTGAGGATCCATGCATATGAGTGTGCAAATATGCACGCATGCACTCTCATGTGAAGGCCAGAGGTAGTGTTGGGTGTCTGCTTCAGCCATTCTCATTGTTTTAAGACATAAGCTTAACCTCAAGCTTATATATTCAACTAAGATGGTTGGCCAGTGAATGAAATCCAGGGATCTGTTATTAAATTGGAGTTTAATAACAGATTAAAAAAATTGCAGGATAGATAGTTACATAGTCAACGAGAGAAGCAAAATCTGGGTAACAGGTAATATAATTAGCAATTAAGAGCATATTAGTGATTTATGAAGTCATCTGTGAATTCCTGTTGATAGAAAATGAAGACATGTCAAAGGACTAAGTCAGTAATCTGACTTTGAGAGAGCAGGGAGATAATGAAGATCTAGCAGAGTAAAGATGGGTGAGTAATTGCTTAGAACCACAAAGGTATCTTGGAAGCCAGTTGGGGTGAAAGTTTCTAAAGGGAAGATTGAGTGATCAAAATGTATATGCAAAGCTTTCTGCTAGAAAAATTAACTGAGAAGTCAAATGGTTAAGTAATTTTTACTTACAGGGTGTTCAGATTTAAATGATGTAATTTGATTTTGGAGATCAAAATCTGCAGGTCTTGGGATAGTGTTAGACATTGGACAGTGCCAGGAGCCTTACCCTTTCTTCAGGCACGTCTTCCTGTGTGTGGGCTTGGCACAGACAATGAGTTGAATGACAAACACAGTATAATGTGGGTTTAGTCTTCTTGGATTAGTTAGCACCCCTTGGATTGGTAACACAACCTTAACAGTATCTTACATTGATCGACATAATGGAAATGTGAAATTTGCTGGTGTTTGGTAGACTTGTTTGCATGTTTGTTCACTGTAATAGTGTTTTATTCCTTTTTTTTTCTACTCGGTGTAAAATACTAGGTCAGTGTGTGCAAAGATGCTTTTAATTGTTTACAGAATATTTTTGTGTTTCTTTAAACAGTCTTAAGATTCTAGGATGTACTTATTAAACCATTGGGTCTTTTTAGGAATTACTTTTAATCTTTGGTGTGACTTGAACAGAATTTGGACGCATTTCCCCTTTTTCGAGGTAATACTTCTGAGTATTCTGCTTGAGTTCTATGCATTGAAGTTTTTACAATCAGCTGGGAATGTGGAGTGTTGTGACTGTGTGTTAGGTGGAGGAGCATGTCAGCTCCTTGATTTCTCTAGCAGTTTCCTTATTTTCTTTCAGTGATTAGTACTGTACTCAGTTAAAGCCTTGGGAGATACCCAACTTCGCTTTGCAGGTTTTCATAGTTCTTTCTGTAGCTCTCTTCCTTCTGGTACTCTGTCTTGAAAATTCTAGCCAACTTATTCTCTCCAAATTCTGTCTCCTCAATTTAGAGATTTTTGGGCTCTTTTGCATATCCCCTTCATGTGTTGCTTCCTAGACATATTCTCAAGGTAGTGTGAACTGGAGCAATCTTAGTGCTTATTCTGCAAGTTTCCCTTCTGTTGAATGTTGTTTTACATATTTTTCCTGATTTTATTTTAAATGGGGTTTGGATATGTTTCCCAGTGTGGCCTTAGACTTATGGATTAAGTGATCCTTCAGTTTCAGCCTCCTTCATAGTTGGAAGGAAGTACAGCTGTATACCACCATACCTGACTGATTGTTGGTTGGTTTGTTGGTTGGCTTTAAAAACGCAGAAGTAAATCTGGGTAGTTTCCTCAACATCTAGAGGAACAAAAATCTAATATTCTTAATTTTTGATCTCATGTTTTTGTTATCAGATATTAATGTTTGACTGATTCGTATTTGTTAAACCTTGTAAAAATGTACCAAGTTCTTTTTATTTGTTTTATCATGCTTTATCAAAAAAAACAAAAAGCCATAAAGTGGGGCTGGAGAGATGGCTCAGAGGTTAAGTGCGCTAGCTGCTCTCCAGAGGACTTGAGTTTGGTCAACTCCCAGCAACCACATTGTGGCTCACAGCCATCTCTAATGAGACATGGCGCCATCTCCTGGCCTGCAGGGATACATGCAGGACGAACACTATATATAATAAATCTTAAAGCTGTGAAGCTGGACATAGTATGTATACTATAAAATTGTCAGTTCTTGGAAAGTGAAGCTCAAAGGACTGGAGTTCAAAGCCAGCCATGAGGTTCTGCTTGAAATAAAATAAAAAGCAAGAAAAAGTTGAATAATGAAATTACTAAAGAATAAGAGGCCAGATGGTGGTGGCGTATACCTTTAATCCCAGCACTCAGGAGGTAGAGGCAGGCGAATTTCTGTGAGTTTGAGGCCAGCCTGGTCTACTGAGTGAGTTTCAGAACAGGCTCCAAAGCTACAGAAAAGCCCTGTCTCAAAAAAATCCAAAACAAAAGGTACAGAGATCTCTTTCTTTGTATTGAGAAATCTTTGTTTTGCTTTGTTTTGTTTTTCGAGACAGGGTTTATTTGTTTACCCCTGACTGTTCTGGAACTAGTTTTGTAGACAAGGCCTGCCTCAAACTCAGAAATCTGCTGACCTCAACTTTCTAAGTTAAGCTGGGGTTAAAGGTGTGCCATTCCTGGCTCACAATAAATTTTTGGCAAATTAAATGCGAGACCAGTTACTATGACCCAATTGCTTTCATCTTAGGGATCAAAGCTTGACTCATTATCCAGAAATTAAGAAATATAGTACACCACATATATCAGGTTAAGGACAAAAAACACACAGTCATCTCAATAGATGGAGAAAAGCCTTTAACCAAGTTCCACATCCCTTCATAATAACAATTAAAAAAAATCCCTGAGGAAAATTTAAAAACAGCATACATACCTCAACATAATAAAGTCCACACATGACACACCAGCAATTCCTCTAAAACAAGGAACGAAACAAAGATATCCACTTCCTCTGTTCTTAATATACTATTTGAATTTTAGTTAGTGACAAGAGAAAGTAAGAAAGGGATACATATAAAGAAGTATAATTACCTTCATTTACAGATGACATGATCCTATTTTTCTTTGCCACTCATTTGTGTGTGTGTGTATGTGTGTATGTCTGATAATGCATATGTGCCATGGCACATACATATTTACAAAAAAAATATAGCCCAGTAAAGCCAAGATACTATGTATTTTTTTACAGAAGCTTAGGCCCCCTTCTCCCCCTTAGACCCTAGTGCATGCATTCAAGAAACAGTTCCTGAATTATTAAATATACTTTCTATGGACATTTTATAACCATGATATATTTATAGTTAAGCCGGTAAATTTATAAATACCACCACCTGGCTCATAACTTTAATTCATTTTTCAACTCCTGTCCCTGTATTGTCTTACACAGCACAAAGATCTGATAACCCAAAAAGTAAAGGAAATGAGAACAAAAATAGATAAGTAGGATTGTGCTAAATGAAAAAACTTCTTAGCTGGGTAGTGGTGGTACATGCCCTTAAACCCAGCACTGCGGAGATAGAGGAGGGTGGATCTCTGAGTGTGAGACCTGATCTACAGGACAATCACAGCTGTTACACAGAAAAAAACTGTTTCAAAAACTGCCCCCTGCCCTGCCAACAGTATTGTATGGCACAGAAAAAAGCCTTTTCTAATTACAGGAGAAAATTATATAATTAAGAACCTGACCCAGATAAACTAAAGGTGGAAATACTGGAAAACACTTTATAAAGGAAATAACAAGGGGCGTAGAGTAATGGCTCAGTGGTTAAAAACACTTGCTACTCTTGCAGAGTACATGGGTTCAGTTCCTAGCCCCTGCATAGTGGCTTACAACCTTCAGTTACTCCAGTCCTCAGGAGTTTAATACATCTTCTGACCTCCACAGGCACCAGACACACAAATGCTACGCATTTACACACATGAAAAACACATGCATAAAATAAATCTAAATAAAATGAAATATTCCTTGATAAGAACCAACAAGCAATGGTGATGAAGAGTGGTAAGTTGGAGCCGGGCGGTGGTGGCGCATGCCTTTAATCCCAGCACTC
>NW_004949208.1:689197-702450 GCF_000317375.1 Microtus ochrogaster | reverse complement strand
AAACAAAAAAACAAAAAGAGTGGTAAGTTGGTTGCCCCAGCATTGCAAAAGAGACTTTGGGTGATTGTTAAGGTAGTCAGCTGTCTCTGTCATTTCTTACATCTTTTGGAAGTCACTTGCTTGCAATTCCTGCTTGCTCAGGTAATACTGATTTCCTTCTTGGGTCTTTGATGGGGTTTGAAAACTAGATGATCATAGCACTTTGCCTTCATAACTTAGCTAAGACATTTTTATCCTCAGGATAAGACAGCTATTGAAATAATCTCTGTTATTTGCTAATTACCTTAGACTGGACATTTAGCATGTGTTTCTTGCTTGATGTTGTTCATGTTGGTTGAAGTTCTATTTTTCTCTTATGTTTTTGCCATTTCTCTCTCCTAGACAATACTTGATATTATTGTATTTAGGTTTGTATTAGGTTTAGAACCCTCTTATTTAGACAAAAGGGGCAGTGTTGTGGGAGCCTTTTGGGTACATGCCCATTAGGGCGTGTTCTAAGGAACTATGTGTGGATTGATAAGCACAGATATGAAGCATGCTTGCTCTCTTGTCTCATGGTCTGAGTTCTATTCGTAGCTCCCAGTGCCCACAGAGCAGAGGACCTCAGTGGCTCTCTACCTTTATTGTGAGTGTTTTCCAAATAAATATTTGTTATCCTTTATTCTGGGCTCTCTTGAACTTCCTTAATTAAGCCTACACTTGTCTTGAAAAAGAAAATAGAAAAATTGACCATGCTGGAGCCACTGTTTCTACATGACAGGGATATCTCTTGGTGATTATTGTAGAGGAGAAGAAATAGACATAATTCCTAACAAATTTGTTTGTTTGTATAATATGTCAGAAGATGGTAACTGCTCCTGGGAGTAAAGATAAAGGAAAGTAAATCCTGTTATCATATAGGGAAATGGGGAAAATAGCATTTGAGTAGTTTAAAGGAGTAAGGAGATTTTGCCATGTATTGCTAAAAAAGAAGGGCATTCTAGGTAAAGGGAGCAATTAGTTAACACATTGTATCTATCAGCTACTTGTTTCTATTTAGAATCAGTAGCCTTTGGAAGATCTTAAGAGGAGGAGTGAAGTTATATAATTTACAGTTTAAAGAGATCACTAGTGTGGTGCTTGTGTTAGGTAGAGAGTAGACGTAGAAAAGAGGATAAATGAGAGAGAGAATATTGAAGTAATCTGTGTAAGAGAAATAGAATGAATGCATCAGTGATAATTATTACTATGTAATGTTTAAGTAATACTATCTCCCTTTATTGGCAAAAAAAGGTGTATTTTCTTCTATGCTTGTATCTTGGTCTTAACAAGGACATCATCTTGGTTATACTATGAAACAGTATCTGGAAATGCTTGGCCTGAAATTGCTCCTGGTTCTCTACCATGTTTACATTGAATGAAACAGAAGTGGTATTTTCCTGACCCTAAGGAACTAGCCAAGCGCTCAAATAGGACTAGACCTCTAGCATTGGAAATTCGGAGTGTTTAAGGAATCTGAAACCAAGCATCCTATCCACAGTGTGTTGTTTCACAATTTAGTGATGTTTCAGCGACTGTGTGGGTACCTGAGACCCTGCTCCCACTTGTCCATTGAGATGACCACAATGAGGCATGTAAGATGAAATGATAGGCCTCTTTCTTGACTGGCCAGAGTTTTGTAGTTAACAGCAGAACTTCAGCTTGGTGAACTTTAGGTTACTTGTCAGCAGTCAAGTTAGTATATCTGATTCCTCAGATACCAAGTACTTTCTTTCTTGAGATGAAAGAGTAAAGATCCTCTTCTGATCCTGGGGAAATAGCTAGAGCCTATTGAAAGAGAAAAGTTAGCCCGTTTCTTGTTTTGGATCTCACCTGATCGTGGTGTCAGTTCTAGAGTGTCTGACCTTTCTTATCCCTCTTGTAGCCGTTAACAGATCAGCCAAGTAAGATTATGTGTACCTTTGTTAAAAGGCGTGTGGCCTAGAAATATGATCTTTGGTGCATTATATTTTAAAATTTAAAGCAGCAGATGTAGTTCATATCAGTTAAGGATCCCTTAAGTTTCATGGGATTTTCATTTTTATACATAATAAGTTTGGATATAATTTGATTTACATGCAATAGGTAAACATTGTCTTTAGTACTTATAACAAATAAGTACTTTAATATTTATAACAAATCATAATCATTAATTTATTCATTCATTTATTTATTTGAGAGCCTACCTTATATTGTTCTAGACCTTTAGCAACATGCAGTATGCAAAGCAAACATAAAAGTCACTGTCCTTCAGAGTTCCAGAGTCTAATTGGGAAAATAGAAGTGTAAAATATCTAGTGTTGTGATAATGGTAAGTACTGTGGAGAAAACTGTATCAGGAAAGAAGCATAGAGTTTGGGAGGGGTACAATTTTAAATGGAATGCTTAGGGCAGTAGTTCTCAACCTGTGGGTTGTGATCCCTTTGTGGTCAAATGACCCTTTTATAGGGGTCACCTAAGAATATTAAAAAACACAGATTTACTTTACAATTCATAACAGTAGCAAAATTACAGTTATAAAGTACCAACAAAAATAATTTTATGGCTGGGGGTTCACCAAAATATGAGATATTAAAGGGTCGCAGCATCAGGAAAGTTGAGACCACTGGCTGGCTTAGGGAGAAATACATTAAGAATGTATTGAACAAAGACCCGAAGGAGGTAAGGGGCCAAGCTCAGGTGCTCTTTGGGGAAAACATTATATTATAAGCAAAGGTAATGTCAGTTGTAGCAGCCTTGAAGCAGAGATTTTTTTTTTTTTTTAGGTTCATCTGTTGTTTGAGTCAACAATTCCTTTCTTGCTATTGCTGAATAATTTCCATTGAGTAAAATGGTTTGTGAACTATGGTTTATCATTCAGGCATCAGTGGGTATGGGCTTTTGTTTTGTTTGGCTATCACAAATAATAACATATTGTTGAGTTCTGCTGTTTCATCCATTCTGATAATCTCTGCTTAACTGATAATAAATACATTATTTAGAACACTGATACTTAATGCAGTTTTTGGTTTATTTTAGATTAGTATTACTATATATTGTCTTATATTTTCTTTCTGTTTAGACACTTAGACACTGTACTTCTTTTGCGAGTCCATTTTATTTCCTTTGTGGACAACTTTTTCATTTAAAATATTTCTAATTGCATTTGCTATTGTGTGTGAGCACAGCATGTTGGTCAGAGGACAACTTATAAAAGTCAGTTCTTTCCTTTGCCTATGAAATCCAAGGGTTTAACTCAGGTTATCTTGTTAGGTATGGCAGCAAGCACTTTTACCCACTAAGGCATCCCATCCAACTCTCTTTCTTTTCTTTCTTTCTTTTTTTTTTTTACAATATGTTGCATTAATTTATAGTATAATAAAAGTGAACTTTGTCATAGTTTACCCTCATACTATGTTATATTTAATGTAAGAGCTTTGAAGCAGCATACCTCTATTTCTTCTCTCTACCTCTGATGTTATGAATCCCAAGATAATCAAAATTCCTTAAAAATGTTCATTAAAAGTATTCTAAGAGGAACAGGAGATTGGTATGTATGTATATTCCTTGTGGCTTCTTTTTGTAGTTATCCAGATTTGCATCTGTTATTACTTGCTTTTGACCTAAGGAGCTTTATTTAAGTATTTGTTTATGTGTTTGGTTTATTTTTGATAAAAGTCGTCCCCCCCCACACACAAATTTGTTTATGTGTCTATAATGCTACAGGTGCACAGGTTCCTTCAGGGGCCCCAAGAAGGCATTGGATTTCATTTGGAGCTAGAGTTCCAGGCAGTTAAGAACCACATGATGTGAGTGCTGGGAACTGAACGCAGAAACTGTGGAAGGACAGACAGAGCACTGTGCTATCTCACCAGAGCCTTGTAATGTAGCCCAAATTGCCTATAACTTGTGATCCTTAGTTCTGCCTGTGGGGTTTTTTAGGTATCAGAGAAAAAAGCTCAGCCTACAAAAGCAAAATGAGGAATAGGAATCCACCAAACTGAAAAGCTTCTGCACAGCAAAGGAAGAACTCAACCATGCTGTTTCTGCTGACTCTGTCATTTGTCCAATGAAAAACAGAGTTGGCATATGAGAGAAAGGGGATTGACTGTTTGAGGGCGATGTGTGAATTAATTTTTGGAAGAGACATCCAAAGTATTTAAGCATAGCAATTACTTTCTTTTTCAACACCCTCACCATTCTCTGGGATCTTGTGTCTCTATCTTTCGTAACGTTCAGATCTCAGGATTTCCTCTCAGGAGTCAAATCTTTCCTATGTACAACTGTTCCCACTCCCAGTACAATCTCATTCCTTTTTCTTTCTCTTCTTCACCACTTCTTTCTCGTTCTCTTTTTTCCTGTTTTCTCTTTTTCCATAGGTGTGTTTATTCTAGTTATAGGTTATAGACTTCATTCCTTATTGCTTTCCTGGCACCTGAAACAGTGCCTAGTATGTAGAAAGTAGTCTATTCAATACATATCTATATTGATTACTCTCAGTGGCAAAATGAGAGTTAAAAAAAATGTCTTTTTATTTTTAAGACGAACTCATTGGTAAGCAATGCCAACAACCTGTGCAGAAAAGCTGCAGACTTGGAACTCACGGATCCAGTACTGTTTGTACTTCTCTATACCTATCAGCTTCTTCTAAGTCTTTCTCACTTCCTAGTCCCTACTGAAGATCTCTGTGCAGTCTCTAACCTTTACTAGCTCTCTGGGATCATTGAAGACTCTTGCATGATTGCTGACTGCTTTTATTTATTTTTTTTTGTTTTTGTTTTTGTTTTTCGAGACAGGGTTTCTCTGTGGCTTTGGAGCCTGTCCTGGAACTAGCTCTGTAGACCAGGCTGGTCTTGAACTCCCAGAGATCCGCCTGCCTCTGCCTCCCGAGTGCTGGGATTAAAGGCGTGCGCCACCACCGCCCGGCTTGCTGACTGCTTTTAAATGACATCATTTTCACCATCTTCAGCTTACATTTTTTCCAGTATTATTATCTTGTTGTTTTGTTTATTACTTTATTGTTGACCATGCTGGTCTTGATCTTGCTCTGCCTCACTTGATGATCCTGTCAGTTATTGGTGAGTGGAGGTGGATGGCCTGAGGCTGGCGCGGAAAGCAGAGTTCTTACTGCCTTTTCGTTTCGTTCTCCTTCTCAATGTTTTTAATGTTTCTTTCTAGTATCATTAAAAATATAGGTTGGCTTTCAAATACATCTATAAATTCTTTTTAGTTAACATGTGGCTTAAAATGGCTTTTTAATCATGATGAGGTTCTCTCTGACCATAGGAAACGTCTGTTGTTAGTTTGTAAGGAAATTGTTTTGTTGAATTTCCAACTCCTAAGTGAGGATGTTAGGTAATTCATCAATTGACCATTCCAAAAATAATAATTTAACAGACTATTAATTGCTTTCATTTTTTAATAACAAAACACTGAATTTGCAAAATAAAACTGGGATCTTTTCTGTATTTGCTTGTTTATTAATTTGTGCTGAGGTTCAAAGTCTGGGCCTTTCATGTGCTTGACAAGTGCCCTACACCAACCTAGATAAAATATTTTGTTTTGTTTTTTCGACACAGGGTTTCTCTGTAGCTTTCAAGCCTGTCCTGGAACTAGCTCTTGTAGACCAGGCTGGCCTCGAACTCACAGAAATCCACCTGCCTTTGCCTCCTGAGTGCTGGGATTAAAAGTGTTTGCCACCACCACCCTGCATGATAAAATAATATTTTGACATGTGCTTAGTTTCTAAATTTAAGTTTACAGTTTAGAACAAGATTGTTGCCCTTGGAGATGTTCTTCAGTTTCCTCAGGAAGCAAACTTAATTAACACTGGAAAAATGCTAATCAAGGCAAAAGTCAGGGCAGTGGCAAAAGTTATTCCAAGGCAGAACACACTGAATTATGAAGTCTGAGTGTTTCACATAGTAATTGCTGAACACTGAAGATTAGCACTAATTTGTTCAACCCAGAGAGTCATGTTACTCACATGCCTCCATAACCAACTACTCAAGGCCCTGGACGGAGTTAAAGCTGACATTTTGTTTTTATTGCAGTTGCCGGACAAGTAACCGCAAGAGCTTGATTGTAACCTCTAGCACATCACCTACACTACCACGACCACACTCCCCACTCCATGGCCACACAGGTAAGTTATTACAGGTTTTAAAAAGTTTAATAAAACACGTCCACAGATACTAGGTTCCTTTCCTATTTCTCACATTTTGTGTTCAGCATTATCTGAGTAATGCATAGAGAGTTCATAGACTTTTCTGCTTTCTGTGGGAGAATGTGTACAGTGGGTTTTTGACTCATTATGTCACCTTGCCCTTGCAACATTCCTTTGATCTTGTACATCTCTTAAAGCCACTTGTGTCTTTTGATTCATGACCTCTGTTCTAATGTTTTCTCCCACATATGGCTTTAGTTATCTTTGGTCATATGATGATTATCCAGTAGCATTTTGTTCTACTGTTATATGACAATTTTTTTTTTCTGGAGAGACACAACATCTACTTATCACAGATAGGAATCTTATGACAGACCAAAGTATGAATACCACCAAAGCCCACATAGTGGTGAGCCAGTGAGTTGTATTGGGGTTACTTACAGGAGCAGAAATGGCTCAAAGATAGCTGCATCACCAACACTATATTATTTGTGTTTTAATAAATAAAGCTTGCCTGAAGATCAGAGGGCAAAGCAGCCATACTAGTCAGTCATACAGGCCAGGCAGTAGTGGCACACTTTTAATCCCAGAACACTGGAGATGCTGGAGACGGAGGCAGACAGTTATCTGTGAGTTCAAGGTCACCTTGGGCTTCACAAGATTGAATCTGACTGAATGAGAAATAGAGCTCACACAAACGTGTTCCCAGCACTTGAGATCACACACCTTTAATCCCTGCACTAGGGAGGTAGAGACAGGAGCTATGTGGCTGGGCAGAGAGAGGAATGAATATAAAGGGGAAGAGACAGCAACTCAGTGGAGTGTGGAGTCTGAGGTTGGTGGAAAGCATTGCAGGTTCTCCCCTTTGTTTGAGCCTTGGTAGAGATAAGCTCTCTAGTGGCTTGGCTGCTTTGCTTTTCTGATCTTCTGCTTGAACTCCAATGTCTGTCTCTGGGTTTTTATGATTCTTCTACACCCCAGCACAGGTGACAGTTCATAAAGGCTGGGAGCCCAGAGAACACTGGACAGCCTTCAGGCAATTCACTGGGCTGTCCAAGTTGCTCTAAACCTCTTCCAGACAGCTCAGCTGGGTTTTTGCTTCTTTTAGACAGCTGGTCTGGTCTCAGAGTTTTCTTTGTAGCTTGACTAGTTTGGCAGTCATTTTTTTTTATATCTTAGCTTTGTTTGAGGGACTCTCAGCTTTTATTGTTTACTCTGGTAAGGAGGGCTGTGGATCTGGTCAGTTTTAGGGACTTCCTGAAGCTATTTTGAGTTGTTTACCTTTCCTGCTTAAGAAGCTTCCATGCAAGGTAGAATACTTCGATCTTGGACAAATCTGTTACACCACACTTACCATGCCCAAGAATCAGATCGAGCAGGGTTTTCTTGCCTTGTGAGATTCCTGTTAATTTTCCCTGTTGAAATTCAAAGGAAAGAAAAATGTGAGGGATTTTTGCTTCATTTTGAAATTGATTTTACATATTAGGACTCAAACGACTTTTGTGTAGTCAGTCTCAACTCCATCTAGAATATGAACTTTTATACATAGTGTAACAGCTGATTTATTTGCTTCTGATTAAGGGAGATATATATTTACAGTTAGGTTAGCACCTACTCAGGTTGTCCCTTCCTAGGAGAGGGACAGAAGACCTCATTTGACTTAGCCTGTATTTTATTCTAGGCCTGTACCGTGAAGGTCAGCCCTACTTTTGCTGAAAGGATTGCTCTGGTACCCCACAGTTCATTGTTGCAGTGTTTACAACAGAACCTCTTAACACAGTGTTAATGGAAATGGAACAGACTTAGAATGATAGGCAAGCTAGGAAGTCATTCGAAGATCACTTCCTGGATTTCCTAATCCTTTGGTACTATTATCCTAAGCCTGACTTTTGTTTGTCTTTCAACAGTAAAAGGGGACATTAAGTAGTGAAACAAATGGATATCAAACGCATTAAGACTGATACAGTCTTGTACTTTTATCTTTTTGCTCATGATTTACTGAGTGTTTGATTAGATGTCAATAACCTGAGAGGGATTCTGATTTAAATTTCATCTTCAGGGAAGGGGTTCATTTGAATAACTGTCACTTTAGAAGGTACCAACAACAATAAAGGGTTTACAGGGAATTAGACATTTGTAAAGAAGAGCTTTCATTTTTTCTTATATATGTCCCTGGTTTTATTTTAAATGGTTTTTGAAATAGCCCTCCTATCCTAGAACTTTGTAGAATTTCAACTTATGTCTGACCTTTATTTCCATTACATAAAAATAAATTTAGCTCATCTAGACCCTGTACTGTAACTGTACAGGGTCTGTACAGGGTCCTGTAGCTGTGAACGTGAGTACTGGGAAGTAATTTCTACTGGCTGCTGCTCTCTGAGGTGATTGTCTCTTATTATCTCTAGATTTCTGACAGTTTAGGATTAAATCTTCTTTACTCAAGTGGCTTTTATTGAGGATACCACATGGTCTTTTCTACCTTCCTGGGTCTGTGAACTTTTTTATATTTAACTTTTGTATTTATAACATGCCTAGTACTTCATAAATGTTTGCATCGTCATTTTTCTGCAAACTGTGGCAGAAAATGTATAGAAGAATTGGCATGAAAGCCCAGTCCATGGTTGAATATAGACTATACTTAATCAGCTGTTGAGAAGCTGCCCTGGTTGTACCATGCAGATCCAACTTGACATCAGTTATGTTGTCAAATCTTATACATCTAAAATTTCTAAGTCCTATTTGCTTTGCTCTTTTGAGTAGTAAAGATTTGTTAATTTGAAAGTAGCTGAATAAATTGTTTATAGTTCAATTTAGTATTAAGTATCTCTTTTATATTTTAAATTATGTTTAAGTATTTGCATGTGAGTACAGGTGCCCATGGAGGCCCAAGATGTCAGATTCCTGCTGTGGCTAGAGTTATAATTGATTACAAAAGTTGTTGAGTAGCCGGGTGGTGGTGGCGCGCGTCTTTAATCCCAGCACTCGGGAGGCAGAGGCAGGCGGATCTCTGGGAGTTCGAGACCAGCCTGGTCTACAAGAGCTAGTTCCAGGACGGGCACCAAAGCTACAGAGAAACCCTGTCTTTAAAAACCAAAAAAAAAAAAAAAAGTTGTCGGAGTATTGTGAACTGAACTCTAGACCTAGGAGAGTGCGATGAGGTCTTAACTGCTGAGCTATCTCTTTCGCCCATAGTATTAAATATCTTATAAACAGGTATAATTCTAGTAAAATTGGTTTTATAGGAACTTCTGGAAATGGACATTTCTTAGTTTTGTTTTATTTGGGGGGCGGTGTGAGAGAGAAACAGGCAAGACACTGGGGTTCAAACCTAGGACCTTTTCATACTATACTTCCTAGTCTTTTTAAAGTGATCCTTATTTTTTCGATTAGTTTTAGGCTGATAGCAAAATTCATATTCTCTGTCCCCACACACGAAGAGACTCTATTGTCAGTATTCCTATCAGTATGGTACATTTGTTGCAGTTGGTAAACCTATCTGTCATATTTCTACCCAAGCAGTAGTTTTGCATTTATTACTGATGATACACATTAAACACACTTACAGTACCTTGTAGAACATTTCTGCTACTATACCTGTTTTGTTGATTTTCTTCAAGTGTTGAACTAGCTTGCATTCCTGAGTTAAGTCCTCCTTGGTCATGGAGTACAGTTCTTTTTAAGCATCGCTAGATCACTAGATCAAGTTGTTAATAATTTATTAGTAACTTTGCATTTGTTACTGAAAGGTAATAGTCTGTGGTTTTCATTTTTGTGTTTTTCCTAATTTGGGTATTTGGTAAATGCTGGCTTCAGAAGAACTGAGGTGTATTCTTTACACTTCCTTCTTCTGGAAAGCTTGTGAAGAATGGGTGTAATTTTTTGTGAAATGTCTGAATTTACTTTTGGAGCCTGGCCTGGAGCTAGATCTTGTAGACCAGGCTGGCCTCGAACAGCCTGTCTCCCGAGTGCTGGGATTAAAGGCGTGTACCACCACCACCTGGCTTTTACCTGTTTCTAATATGGAATAGTTTGTCAAATTATGTCTTACAAAATTAGTCCATTTAAATTAGATTATGAGATTTGCAGACATAGAATTCTTCATAGTATTTTTATTAATATTTTTATTTCTTGAGGTTGTTAGTGATAACCAACCCTTAATTCCTGATCCTAGTAATTTGTCTGTCTTCTTCCCTGCCTTTTGTGTTCTCTCACGTGCTCTTCCTCAACCTTACTTTGACATTTGGTTTGTCTTTTCAAATAACCAACTTTAGGATTATGTTAATTTTTCTCTATTTCTTGTTTCTAATTTTATCATATCTCTGAATTTTATTACTTTTCTTCTGCCTAAATAGTTATTAATTTGATTTACTTTTTTCCCTACTTTCAAAAAGTGTAGATTTATTTTTTTTCTTTTTTTTTTCTCTTTTTTTTTTTTTTTTTTTTCTTTTTTTTTCTCTTAAATATTTATTTATTTGTTTGTTTGTTTATTTGTTTATTTATTTGTTTATTTATTATGTATACAATATTCTGTCTGTGTGTATATCTGTAGGTTAGAAGAGGGCACCAGACCTCATTACAGATGGTTGTGAGCCACCATGTGGTTGCTGGGAATTGAACTCAGGACCTTTGGAAGAGCAGGCAATGCTCTTAAACCACTGAGCCATTTCTCCAGCCCCAAAAAGTGTAGATTTAGAACATGAGTTTGAATTGTCTAATCTAACATGCGTCAGTGCTTTGGAGTACTGACTTCACTGTGCAGCTCACAAATTTTGATAAATTGTGCTTTCATTTTTATTTTGTTTAAAATACTTTGAAGGGTTTTGAGGGTTAGAAAATGGATACTTGGAGAGTTTTCCAGATATATTTCTTTTATTGTTTTCTAACTTAGTTCATTTTGTTCTAAGAAGATACGAAATAATTTCTGTTCTTTTTAGCTTGGTGAGGTATATTTTGTTACCAAGAATGTGGTGTCTCTTTTGATCATTGTTTCATATGAACATTGAAAAAGTATGTAAATGGTTATTTTATATTCATGTGATTTACTATGATGAGCTTGACTAAGTCTTCAGTAGCTGCCATTTCTGTTGGATGGACATTCAAATTTCTAACTGTTATGTCATCGTATATCACTCCTGATTCTGTTAATTTTTGCCTTATGTGTTTTGATGCTCTATTGTTTGGCAAATACAGTTTTAAGACTTGGCATACTGGAGCTGGAGAGATGACTCAGTGGTTGAAAGCATCCAGATTTGGTTCCCTGGTGTGCTTTTCTCCACGGTGGCTTCAGGTGTTCTTGGGGATCTAACATTTTTTTTTTCTGGCTTCGTCAGGCACCAGGCATTCATGTGGAACACATACATACATGCAGGCAGACAAAACCACTCATACACATAAAATAATAATAAATCTTTATTTTAAAAATCCTGCTGTGTGTTGTTTTTTAAACAAGTTCTAGGTATTAAACTGTATGCTAAGCTAAGTGCCCTATCCCTGGAGTAATCCCCTTCATGTCTTCTTGAATCCTTTATTGTTATGTAATGCTTCTCTTTGTCTCTGATACTTGAAATGAGTAGATCTAACCAGGTTTTTTGTTTTTGCTTTATTTTTAATTAGTATTTTAGTGGTATATATTTATCCATTCCCTTTCTTTTAACCTGTGTGTGTCCTATATTGAAAGGTACTTTCTTTTAAACAACATAGTTGGGTTCTGTCTATAATCAGGAGACAGAGTGATGAGTGCTTATACTCAGTTTGTTTTCTCCTTTTTTTTTAAACTTTTTTTTAAATATTCATTATGTATTATGTATACAATATTCTGTCTGTGTGTATGCCTGCTGGCCAGAAGAGGGCACCAGACCTCATTACAGATGGTTGCGGGCCACCATGTGGTTGTTGGGAATTGAACTCATGACCTTTGGAAGAGCAGGCAATGCTCTTTACCACTGAGCCATCTCTCCAGCCCCTGTTTTCTCCTTTTTATGCAGTCTAGAATCCAAGCTTATAAAATGGGCCTGCCTATATTAAGGAAGGGTCTCCCTACCTCAATTAACCTAACCTAGTCAATCCCTCAAAAGCATGCCTAGAGGGCTTGCGTTATAAATTAATTCTGTAGACTATCAAGTGAGAGCCAATGTTTACCATTGTTTTCATTGTTTTGAACATACAGTTATCAGTTAAGTGAATTAAAAATGAGAAAAAATGGGACTGCAGAGATGGCTTAGTGGTTAAGAGCAGTTGCTGCTCTTCCAGAAGACCAAGGTTCACAACTGGTCAGCCTCATTGTGTGGCATTCCCTAGAAATTCACTGAGGCTGGGATATTCAGATTATCTATGAGGACATTGGAATCACTTGTCAAAAGTCATGATAAAGAGAATGTTAGGAATTCAGGAGTAAAAGTATTTACAGTGAAAGGTATGTGAAAAGGTGTATGTACTGTACACTTAGGTGACTTCAGCAAGGAGTAGTTTCTGATGGCATAATTTCAGACCTGGGTATTTTTATGACAAAGGAGGGAGAATACTTGGAAGGAAATGGAAAGCTAGCAAGATATTTAGGTCCAGTGTCGTAAGGGCTGTATGAAAGAACTGCAGAGGAAGCTGCCACAGCTGGTAGCCAAGGTTCAACCTGAAATGTTAAGGGCTATAGTATACATACTATCAAAAATCAAGGTGATGCCTTCTAAGATAGTCATGTAATAAGGTGTTTGCAGAGTTAGCGCAAGCAGAGGCAACAGATCTATAAGTATCAAATAGGATGCTGTATTTAAGAAATTAAATTTGCATCCTTCATAGTGTGTCTTTCCAGATTATAAAAAGCTAATCAAACTTGGTGAAGACAGTAAACAAGTCATGGGAGGGCTATAAGTTGTATAAAGAGTTAGGCTATTAATATCTCTTGGCATTTATTTCTTTTAATTAATATCTCGAGGCATTTATTTCTTTTACCTAAGATCTGTGGACTGTGAACGTTTTTATGAGGTCTGTAAGTCTCCTAAAGTTGTATTGCCAGTTTTACACATATAACTTCTTCATTTTCCTGGAAGGAGAGTTTATGAAATTTTCCAAAGGTTGTTTCTTTTTTTTTTTTTTT
>NW_004949208.1:687743-688990 GCF_000317375.1 Microtus ochrogaster | reverse complement strand
TGCTGGGATTAAAGGCGTGCGCCACCACCGCCCGGCTCAAAGGTTGTTTCTTAATCTAAAAGTTTACATACTTAAATTTCTTTCTAGAACAATATAGAAAATAGATTTAATAGAAATGTAGTAAAAGTCTAGAAAAATTAGGACCACAATATTCTTAAAGTGAGCGTTTACCACAGCAGAAAAAAGATTTTGGAGCCTTGGAGAGATGGGTTAAGAGCCATTGCTGTTTAATCCCTGTGAATTGGAGTTCAGATCTTACCACCCCTGCTGACTGACTCACAAATACCCCTAATTTCAGTTCCAGAGGATCCAGTGCCCTCTTGTGGCCACTGGAGATGTGTACACATAGATACAAATTTTTGTTGTTGTTGTTAAAGCAGAGCTGTTCCTTCTTTTCAGCTTGCACTACCTTTTTTCCATGAGTGTATAATTATCTGATTAAAAATATCAAAGTTGGGGTTGGGGTGGTGACTAAGTGGATAAGAGCACTGGCTGCTTTTCCGAAGACCTGGGCTTGATTCCTAGCACACACAAGGTAACTTAGAACCATCTGTAGCTCTAATTCCAGGGGATTCAAAGCCCTTAAAGTTAAAAAAAAATTCAAAGTTACTAAAAGGAGGGCCACAGCTGACAATTGGAAGATCAGTGAGGAGGTCGTTATCATTGTCAAGGTCTAAGAGGTTATTAGCAATGGAGAAATACATGAACACAGAAAATGTAAGTAGCCAGATCAACTGTGTGCAGTGCCTCCATATTTCCTGCTTGGGTAATTAATGGGTAAAGATGCCATTAATTGAGACAAGGAATCAGTATCAGGAAGAAGAGATTCAGAACTCTTTTTCTAGAGTCCACATAGACACTTGAATTATGACAGAAGTTACTTATAAAGTAATTTGACTACTTGAAAATTAAGAATTTCTAGTTATTAAAAGATACCCCAAGAGCTACGAAGAGAATCCCTGTCTCAAAAAGAAATTGAAAAAACAAAACAACAACAAACTCCAAAGAGAGTGAAAAGACAAGCCATGAAATAGAAGGTAATTATGACATGCATGGCAAAGGGCTCTAGATCCAGAACCCTTGTAAATAGCATGGTTGAAAAATAGCTAAAGTCATATATAAAAATGTGCATTGATTTCTTTAGTAATTGTGAAATTAAAAATAAAGTTACAAGGTTATTTTCCTCTGTGACCACCAATAATGACTTAATAAGTGATCAGGGTGTGTGTGTGTGTGTGTGTGTGTGT
>NW_004949208.1:662729-682530 GCF_000317375.1 Microtus ochrogaster | reverse complement strand
GGAAATGGGAGAAGGGGAGAAGTGGAGAGAGTGAGAGAGAGAGAGAGAGAGAGAGAGAGAGAGAGAGAGAGAGAGAGAGGGGGACAGACAGACAGACAGACAGACAGACAGACAGCTAGCTAAGGGTTGAGTGTGTGTGAGAGAGAGATATGGACGGACGGACAGACATTGTCCTGGTAGTGGGAGTATAAATTTGTAGAACCATTTTGCATGAAGGCTGTCGCTTTTTACATAAAGTTGAAAAAATGAACAAAGTAGAACACAAAAGGTCACTTATATAATTCTGTTTCCATGACATGTCCAGAATAGGCATTCCTTAGGAACAGAAAGGAGCCTCATTGTTGCCAAAGGTAAAGGGGATTAAAGAATAACTACTGTAACAGGCAGAGTTGTAAAAGAGATCATTTTAATTAAACTTTAAAAATAATTTTTAAAATAACTTTTATTAAATTTTTATTAAATGGGGCTGGAGAGATGGCTCAGTGGTTAAGAGCACTGCCTGCTCTTCCAAAGGCCCTGAGTTCAATTCCCAGCACCCACATGGTGGCTCACAACCATCTGTAATGGAGTCTGGTGCCCTCTTCTGGCCTGCAGGCATGCACACAGACAGAATATTGTATACATAATAAATATTTTTAAAAAAATTTATTAAACTTTCTATTTGTGTCTTTCACATTATTCCCATCCTTTTGTATCTGCCCTCTGACCTTGCAACCTCCCCCACAAAATAAAATTTAAGAGAAAAGAAGAAATAAAAAGGAAACATTTCATCCTGGAAGCTGTAGTGTGTTGAGTGCGAGCATTGTCCCACAGCAGTGTTGTGACATAGTGAGCCACACCGTAACCCTTCTATCCATGCATCTTTACATTCAAGAGTTTGTTAGCAAGAGTTGTTGGTCTGCTTTGAGGCCTTTGGTTTCTGTTGCACTATCAATACTGGGTTCTCACTGGTGGATATCCTGTTTTTGCTCTGTGTCCTGGAGATCCTGCAGCTTAGTCTCTGTGGAACCGGCCCATTCCCTTGCTTCAACAGATCATTGATGGGGTGGATGCTGGGGTAGGTCAACTTATAACCTTGTTCTGGGCCTGGTTATTTGCAGGGTTAGCCATCCTCCCTACCCCACTTCACCACCAGGGTGAGCTCTCCAGCACTGCCCTGGCTAGTTCACCCCTTGCAATGATAAGCAAGGGGTGAGACCAGTTCTCCTGCTTTCATGCCCTCAGGGTTGACTCTTCCACACCTACTCCTTCTGGGCCAGCTCTCCTGTGTTGCCCAGGCAAGATACAGGAGCCACTCTCCCTAGTGTTGCAGCTGGTGAGGGACAGGGACAGATCTCCCATTCTTGTGACCTCAGGGCCAGCTCTCCCACCTGCCTTCACTGTAGAGGTGCAGGGAGGGGGGCATCTCCATCTCTCCCCTACCCATGCCACCATATGGCATTTGAGAGGTGGGGCCAGATTTCCCATGATCATCTTATCTTCTCCCACTGGCTCACTTGCGGGTTAACCCTTCCCATTAACAGGATCAACTGTGCTGTCCTGTCTTCATGAAATGAAAGACAAGTGTTGCTGCTAGTAAAGGGGGAGGGTCAACTCCCTCAGCAGCTAGAAGCAGCAAGAGGGGAGGGAGGGCATCTATCCCTTGCCCCCACCACCACATCACAGATGAAGGAGGAGGTACTAGCTATTCCCCTCTCATACTGTCAGGGCTGGTTCACCAGTGCTCCTGTCTGCAGGGTCAACTCTACTGTGCTGCCCAGTTGAGGCTCAGGCCCATTCCATTCTCCTGAGCACTGCAGCTAGTGAGGAGTTGAGTCAGGTCCCCCCACCTCCTGCAGGTGTCAAGGGACGAGGGGAGAAGGACATCTTCACCCATGTCACCACATGACAGACAAGAGGAGTGCGACCTACCCTTCCCTTCTCACACTCTCAGGGCCAACTCACCCATGCTCTGTGAACAGGGTCAGCTCTATTGTGGTGCCCAGGTGAGGTGTAGGATGCTTTCCTCCTGAGTGCTTCAGCCAGTGAGGATTGGGGCCAGCTCTGTGCAGCTCTATTTTCTTGTCCTTCAGTGGTATCAGGAGCCTGGGATATCAACAGAAACTGCAGCTGCCTCAGAGCCATGAACCCCAACTTGGGCCCCAGCAGCAGCACAGGCCCAGGTTTATAAAGTCCTAGACTACCAGGCTGTAAGGAACCCATCATTATATCTCCTTGCTTTATAAAAGCCCTTTTTTTCCCTAAACTTTCACAGGCCTCCCATACACGCACAATATACACACTATAGCCTCTCATATATTAATTAAAAACAAATTCCAAAGATTTCTTATTGTTTCTTTTACTAACTTAACATTATAAATTTCAGGGGCTGGAGAGATGGCTCAGAGGTTAAGAGCATTGCCTGCTCTACCAAAGGTCCTGAGTTCAATTCCCAGCAACCACATAGTGGCTCACAGCCATCTGTAATGGGGTCTGGTGCCCTCTTCTGGCCTGCAGGCATACACACAGACAGAATATTGTATACATAATAAATAAATAATTTAAAAAAGAAAACATAAATTTCAGCTGGGTGGTAGTGGCGCACGCATTTATCCCAGCACTCAGGAGGCAGAGGCAGGAGGATCTTTGTGAGTTCGAGGCCAGCCTGGTCTACAAGAGCTAGTTCCAGGACAGCCTCCAAAGCTACAGAGAAACCCTGTCTCAAAAAAACAAAACAAAAAACCCCAACATTATAAATTTTATTGTGAGCAAAAAAAAAATCTTATAGCATTTGAAACTTTTAAATATATTGCATTTTATTATGACTCTGAATATGATTGTGGTGGTTTGAATGTAATTGGCCCCCATAATCTCACAGGGAGTAGTGGCACTACCAGGTGGTGTGGTTTTGTTGGAGTGGGTATGGCCTTTTTGGAGGACTTGTGTCACTGTGGGGCAGGCTTTGAGGTCTCTTCTGCTTAAGCTTCCCTCAGTGTGACTGTCAGTCGACTTCCTGTTGCCTGTGAGATATAGGACTCTCAGCTATTCATCCAGCACCACGCCTGCCTGCTTACTGCCATGCTCCCATAATGATGATAATGGACTGAATCTCTGAAACCATAATCAAGCCCTCTGATTTAAATGTTTTCCTCATAAGAGTTGCCATGGTCATGGTGTCTTCTTACAGCAGTAGAAACTTAGTTAAGGGGGCTGGAGAGATGACTCAGAGGCTAAGAGCACTGACTGCTTTTCCGGAGGTCCTGAGTTCAATTCCCAGCAACCACATGGTGGTTCACAACCATCTGTAATGAGATCTGGTGCCCTCTTCTTCTGTACAGGCATACATGGAGGCTGAACACTGTACATAAGAAAGGAAGGAAGAGGGAGGGAGAGAGGGAGGGAAAGAAAGGAGGAAGAAAGAAAGAAACTTAGTTAAGACTGATATTTTTCTGTCTTTGAAAAGATTGTATATTCTACTGTTGTATTGTAATGTTCTATGTCAATTGGGTGAAATTGGTTGTTAGTGTTATTTAAATTGTCTATACTTTATCTCATTTGTTAATTTATTTGAGCAGTATGGACTAGTAGGTATTCATATTTTAGTCTGAATCCTATTTATATCTGTTTAAGTTGTTCTAGCTATGGCCATTGAAAAGAAGTCCCTTCATTTGGTTCCTGTTCTCCTATGAAACACTCCCAATGGTGCTGTTTTGTTTCTGATTTCACTTTGTAGTTGATTTGTGACTTCCTTGCCTTCTAACACTATGAAATACTCCCTGCTCATCTGTGTTTCTTATCTCAGTCTTAGAGTCAGCTATTTCTTCAAGAAACTTAAATTCATTGTAGAGGGGAGGATAGTATAGAAGCAAAGACCTGAGTGACAGCTTTGCTGTCAGTGCCGTCTTTCTTAGCTGACGGATTGGATATAGCTTTGTGCTGTGCACTTCTGTAAATAGTCCTAAGCAGACATCTGTATTTATTCGACACATGAGTTCTTCCTGATGTTTCCAACTCTAATCCACTATGATATGATGGATCACTCCCATTTGCTCTCTTTGCTGATCTATAGATTTCTTTTTCAACAGTGAGAAACCTAGCTCCGACCACCTGCCATCCACCTATTTAATTATTCATTTACAGTACACACACGTGGTAATGCCAGAATTGTTCATCTGTTTCCTGTAGGAAACAACTTTGTCACTGAAATTCAGAACTTCCATTTGTTGTTCCCTTTGCCTTTAGTCTTATAGATTCCATTTCTAAAGTTTATGTCAACAGTTTTCCTCCACTCCTTAAGTGACATTCCTTTATGCATTTGTTTTGTTTGGGGTTTTTGTTGTTGTTGTTGATTTTTGGGGGGGTTGGTGGGCTTGGTGTTGTTGTTGAGGGGGATCTTTGGTTTTGGTTTTTTGGGCAGAGAGGTGATTTTAAGACAGGGTTTCACTGTCAAAGCCATGGCTGTCTGGAAACACACTGTACACCAGGCTGACCTCAAACCCAGAAATCTAACTGTCTTTGCCTCCCAACTGCTGAGATTAAAGGTATGTGCCGCCACCACCTGGTGCTTTATGCGTTTGTAATGTGGTTAGATTCTCTTTATTGCTTGGCATCATCTGACATTTACTTATCTTACCTGACTCATTGGCAGCCCATAGTCTCAGCTACTTGGAAGGCTATGGTAGAAGGATCACTGAAGCTCAAGAGTTTTAGGCCATTTTAGGTATCTTAGTAAGACACACACACTTCACTTCAAAAATCAAAATGTCAAGTGAGTAAATTTCAGGCTGATGCAAAAAGACTGAGAGTTCAAAGACAGCCTGGGCTTCTGTCGCAAAATGCCAGTACTAGCATAAGGAAAGCACATTACTTTGTTCAAAGGTTCTGAGTTTATTAGTTAGGAAGTTAACAGATCCACATGAAAATTAATTGAGTAGATGGTAATTGAGAAGGTTGCTATGCTTTTCAGACCTCAGCATTTGGATTTCCAAGACATTTTATTGGTATGCTTCTATCCTGAATTCCTTCCAGAGAACTTCTGTTTTCCCTTAAAGTGTGTACATTTCTGCTTAGCTCCTTGGATGCAGGGTTCAAAGATACATGTGCAAGTAACATTTCGGTTAGGCATCCTGTTGTCTTTACAGAGATATTTAAACTTCTGAAATACTGTAAATTAACCTTTTCCTGGGAGTGCAGGAAGTATATAAATTGCTGCTGCATCTATAATGGGTGTCAGAGAGATATAGGTTGTCACAGGCATCTTGAGAGCAAGAGAAAAATCTCTGGCCCATCAAGCTTTTATAAAGAGTCATAAACTGATGATGAGAAAATAATTAGATACACTAACTTAATACAAGAGGAAGGTTTCTTATCTGAAAATTACACCATTTACACCCCATCCTCACCTCTCACCCACAAAGCAAGCCTCACAGGGGTTTCTTTTTCTTTTTCCACCACAGGTAACAGTCCCTTGGACAGCCCCCGAAATTTCTCTCCAAATGCTCCTGCTCACTTTTCCTTTGTTCCTGCCCGTAGGTAAGTTGCTCGAGAGCCTCCTCTGATTGGCATATGTGCTGCTTTTTTGTTTGTTTGTTTGTTTGTTTGTTTCTCTGTGTAGTCCTGGTTGTCCTGGAACTTGTTCTATAAAGCAAGCTAGTCTTGAACTCAGAGAACTGCCTGCCTCCTGAGTGCTGGAGTTAAAGGCGTTACCACCACTACCTAGTCAAGGAAGTAGTCTTTAAAGTAGAAATGCTCTTATGTCCAAAACTGGGGCTTTATTATTTTTTAATGGACTTTCCCATTTAAAACTAAAGACTAACTCTAACAACAACTCAAAACCAAACAAGCAAACAAACCCCCTAATTTAAAACAAAAATCCCACAAACTTGAACTTTGGCTAAGAGAGAATCTTAGAATACATTCTGAAAAGAAACCACGTGTATATAGAGTCTTAGCAAAAGGTCTGAAGAGACTCTGTTAGCTTAGACTTCTCCAGAGGCCACTTAATGTGGTCTAACAATGGGTGAAGCTGTCAGAGTTGCTGGGAGAGGCCAGAGACAATACTCTATCACTTGCAAACAAGAGAGAAATGGGATGTATCAAATCCTTCCAAACTCAGATGATAAGTAAACCTATAATCTTTCTGTACCCACACTTGAGCTCCCAGATCAAAGCTGAGATTTATAATCCTTACATTTGGAAGGCAGAGACAAGGTAGATCACTGTATAAGGCAGCCTATATCCTCTGTGTAGTAAGTTCTGAGCCAGCCAGGGCTACATATGAGACCCTGATTTTTAAAAAAAAAAAATAAAACAAAATAAAAACAACAAAGCTGAGAAGAAAAAAATGTCAAATCCTTGTAGCTTCTTGGAACTAGATGGAGATACAAGGTAAGAATGTTACTTTGGATACTTCCTGTGATTGGAGCACATTTTCTTATCTATCTGAGGCTAACTCAATTAAGGTTTAATGAATGATATGGAGTATATTCTTAGGGCTCAGTGCCTTGTTTTTAGGAATGTGTAGAATTAATCTTTTTCTGTTCTGCAAATACACAGTCACTTTGAAATCAAAACTTGAACTATATAATTATAATCTTGGATGAGGACAAAAAGCAAGGAGTTTTGATGGCTGATAGTTCAAGGACTTGGCCATTTGGCAAGCACACACATCAGCCAGGAGGCAGTGGTGCATGTCTTTAATCCCAGCACTCAGGAGAATTCGAAGCTCGCCTAGTCTGCAGATTTGAGTTCCAGGGTAGCCAGGGGTACACAGCGAAACCTTGTCTCTGGTGTGTTGATGGGGGAGGGGGGTTACTTTCTTAAAAGGTGTAGCAGAGAACTGAGGCTGTAGCTCAGTTGGTAGAGGGCTTGTTTAATATCCATAAAATACCACATGTGTACATCTTTTCACTACAGCCATGGCCACAGAGCAGACAGGTAATAATGGGTATGATGGGATCATGGGATGGGCTACTGCCGTGCATGGCCATAGTCAGTGTAGCTTGTGATTTCTGTGTTTGTTGGGGCAACTGGTTGTGATGATTTCTTTTCTGAATGTGGTTGTGAACATTAAGCCTTTCTGGTAAAGAGGCCATATGAGATTCCAGTGCTACCTGTTGGAACTCAAGACTCAGAAGGCTCATAGTTGGAGGCAAAATTTGCTGAATAATTTCCAAACTTTCAAGTCTAGGGACAAGTCACCTTCATTCTCACTTCCTCAGACTTGCCGTGAGATGAGCAGGGGAAGCAGACATCCAGTGGTCACATCTAATACTGACTTTGGTCCCTGCTCTTTAGTGTATATAGAGTAGAAGCTGTCTTGCAAGTGGTTTCCTTTTTCTGTAGAGCAGTGGTTCTCAACCTTCCCTTTAATACAGTTCTGCATGTTGTGATGACCCTAAACCATAAAATTATTTTCATTGTTACTTCATAACTGTAATTTTGATACTGTTAGGAATCATAATGTATATATTTGTGTTTCCAGTGGTCTTAGGTGACCCCTGTGAAGGGTATTTTTCAACTTCCAAAGGAGTTGGAATTCACAGGTTGAGAACTGATAATCTAATAAAGGATTGAAAATCACCTGTGAAAAAACAAATGACAAGGTCACAGGAAATCTTTCCCTGCTTTATACTTGACTAATCTTTGTCGAGTTCTTTTTTTTTCCCCTGAACTTGATTGGCTTTCTTATAGACCACCCAGGACCCATCAGAGAAGTAAGAAAGAATATCATGTTTATCACCTTTCTGGGCACTGTTTTGCCTCAGAGACTGAGTTCCAGCAGAATTCTAATTTCCATGAGCTGTCTGTCTGAGTAGCATGAAATTTGAATCCTGTGCATGTGGCATGAACCTCCAACTTTTCCCTTTACAAATCATGGTAGAAAAGCTAAATAATATTGGTGAGAATTCAGAGGAATACTTGAAAAAGAAAAGCTCGCTGGGCGGTAGTGGCACACGCCTTTAATTCCAGCACTCAGGACGCAGAGGCAGGTGGATCTCTGTGAGTTCAAGGCCAGCCTGGTCGACAGAGCTAGTTCCAGGTCAGACTCCAGAGCTACAGAGAAACCCTGTGTCGAAAAACTAAAAAAGAAAAAGTTCTGCCAACATTTCTTTCTGTTTTCCTCTTTTTTAATCTGTCCCCTGCTATAACAGAGACCTTGAACAAATAGACAAATCTATGCAAATTGTAATCGGAGCTTAACTTCTAAAGATCCTCTGTTGTTGATGTTTTAAAATTCTGTAAGTCAGGGCTGGAGGAATGTCTTAGTGGTTAACTCACTAGCTGCCCTTCCTGAAGATCTAGAAACCCACATGGTTTTCTCTCAACCTTAGTAATTCCAGGCCCAGGTTAGCTGAAACCCTCTTCCGGTCTTTATGGGGACCACACAAAATATAGTTTACTGACATACACACAGGCAAAACATCTATACACATAAAAATGAGTAAAATTAAAAAATATCCAGTGCATAGTAGCAGAGATGTTTTTATTTAGCTTCAACTTAGGAAGAATATGCCACCAAGCTCCAAAGAAAGAATATTTTAGGGCTGACAAGATGGCTGAGTACATTATGGTACTTCTATCAAATCTGACAACATGAGTTCAGTCTTTGGCACCCACATAATAGAAGGGGAGCGCCAACTCCACGAGTTGTCTTTTGATTTTCATATGTTCACCCCTTGTAAATGATCTTTGGTGTTCCCTAGGCCATTTAGGATTGACTGAAGTGGACACTGTTTGAGTCTAAAGTGAATATCCATTCAATAGTAAATAGTTACCGGCTCCCTAGGACCCATGTAGAATATTTTCCAAAGAGCAACAATAACCTTGTAAAAGAATAGGGAAGTAACTGTTGGCTGTTTATGACTTTGGGGAAGACTTCCCTCTGTTTTCAGAAGGATGCCCCTAATGCTCTCAACACA
Source organism: Microtus ochrogaster (assembly GCF_000317375.1). Taxonomy (NCBI): domain Eukaryota; kingdom Metazoa; phylum Chordata; class Mammalia; order Rodentia; family Cricetidae; genus Microtus; species Microtus ochrogaster. The sequence continues at coordinate 673,630 of NW_004949208.1, read as the reverse complement.
AGGAACCACAGTTCTGTGCTTTACTGTCATGGAGGAAAGTTAAGCAGGTATCTGACCTGCAGCTTTTATAACATGGATGCATGATTATTTGTCTGGATGGTGGAATATGGCATAAAGTAATCTTTTTAATGATATTTATTATCAGGTGCGCACGCACACGTGCATGCTATAGAGTACAGATGGAGGTCAGAAAATAGTACTCATCTCCTTCTCATGCATGGGTCCATGGAATCAAACTCATGTCATCAAGGTTGGTGGCCAGTATCTTTACTGGATGAGTCATTTCACCAACCGTGTAATGTACATTCCTTTTTTTAAAAAAAAAAAGTTTTGTTATTGTTGAGACAAGGTCTCACTTTATCATCCAGGCTGGCCTAGAACTTGCTGTATAGACCAGACTGCTTTTCAACTTGCAGAGATTCTCCTGCCTCTGCCTCCTAGATGCTGGCATTAGAGGTGTGCACTGCCATACCTGCCTTTAAAAAAAATCTTTTTATGAACCATCAAGATGACTCAACCAAGTGTAGGTGCTTGTTGCCAAGCCTGATGATACTTTTGATAGCTGGGCCCTGCATGGTAAAAACAGAACCTATACCTGCACATTTTCCTCTTACCTCCACATACATGCTATGTCATATAGGTGCCCACACACATATGGACATTCATGCACACAACAGAAGCTAAAATATAATTTTTTAAAAAGCTTTAAATTTATGTGTGTGCTCACGCATGTGTGCACACATTCTCATGTGCATGGATAAAACTGTGGAGGTCAGAGGGCAACTTGTAGGATCTTCTTCCAGTATATGGGCGCTGGGTTCAAACGTAGGTTGTCAGGCGTGGTGGCAAACACCTTTACCTACTGAATTATCTAAATAACCCATAACTAATACTCTTATTCAAAGTCGTAGACTCTGTAGTTTTGGTCGCTAGCTCTGAAATAAAAGTCACATAGCAAGTCCCATATAATAGAGAGGTATGAGAACTCATGCTAGACAGACAATGTGCTTGTATTGTGAGACAGTGAATTAACTGCCTAAAAATGCTAATGTGCACAAACAGGCAGACCCTGATGCTCAGAGTGGGACTCTTTAGGAACTTTATAATATTCCTTTTTTTTGTTTGTTTGTTTGTTTTTTATGTAGGACTGATGGACGGCGCTGGTCTTTGGCCTCTCTGCCTTCTTCAGGATATGGAACCAATACTCCTAGCTCCACTGTTTCAGTAAGTAGGCAGAGCAATAACCATACCTTCTTCACTCTGGAAATAATTCCTTATAGGTCCATCTAGTCCTGCAAAAATATACTCAGCTTTTCTTCTAAACTCAGCAAGATTTTCTTGAGGATAAGAGAGGATGTTTTGAGGGAAAGAGCCCTGGTAACTTTCACAGCCATAGTTATATTTATAAGGCCTTTGGAAGGATTAACCAGTTCTCTCCCTAGTGCACTCAGAGAAGAGCTCTCTCTGCCATGAGATCAGTTGTGGGAGCTACTAATCATGGTTCCCAGGCCTCTCCCCATCTTACTTCTAGGATTACAATCAAGAATCTTTTCTTCCCATTTCCCAAAGGCTTACTAGCCTTCATCATTCATTGTTAAAACCTTTCAAGAAGGTTATTTGTTATCTCAGTTTGTTATGTCAACAAAAAGCTGGACCTGTCTCTAAAGAGTTTCAGATTTTAGACAATAGCCCCCTCCAGTATGCTTATTGTATGTACAGCTAGCTGATCCTGAAATGCATCTTCCTCTTGGAGCAACTGGAACAACAAAGCTGACAGATTTTGTCAGCAAAGCACCACATAGTGTTTTAGGATTTGCAGAGCGTAAACTTGATGACCCCCAGCCCTGTTTCTTCTATCAGTCTTTAGGTCTTTTCTGCTTGGTTTATCTATAGTCATGAATCACAATCAAGAAAAAGTACTTAGTTCTTCCATTGGCCTATAAGTCACTATTAATCCAGAGCTCTTATTGGTATTTGGCAGTTAAGCTTAAGATTTTTTTCCCCTAATAAACACCACTTTTCATAATATTTTGCTCAAACATTATTTTGTAAACCCTAAGGGAGAGTCTTATTTATTTGTCTTTGTGTATATATGTAGCACATAAGTATTTCTGTTCATTCAACTTTAATAGATCAACCTACTACTCCAGTTTATTAGGATACTTACCACACCAAACATACACACACATACATACACTTTGAGATAGCATCTCAATCTCACCATGTCGTCTAGGCTGGCTCCAAGTTTTCAGCCTCCTGAGTGCTACAATTACAAACATGTCCCACCACATTCAGCTATTGAAATAATTGAAAATACCAGTTTTGTGTGCTATAACTTGTTTTGCCCACTAGATTCTTATTAGATGGAGCTGAGTGGGTATTATATTTGCAACTTAGATACAAATTAAAACTCTATGAAAACCACACTAACTATTTACAATTCCATGCATTAGGGGATAAAGAGATGGCTCAGTCATGCTCTTGCACAGGATCTGGGTTCAGTCTTCAGAGCCAACATGGCAGTTCACAGCTGCCTGTACTTTCAGTTTCCAAGGGATCCAACACCCCCTTCTGAGCTCATGCATATATGAGCGCGCGCGCGCACACACACACACTCACACACACACACACACACACACACACAGAGGCATACACACAAAATTAGTATTTTTTTTAAGCTTCATGCATTATAACATTTCATGAGGAGAGGCTTGTACTATTGGCCCAGACAGAGCTCATTTATCACTGGATGACCCTACAAATGTAGTTTCCTCAGTTGGTACTGAAGCTTGAACACTAAATAGATTCAGGTGGTTGAACCCCAAGCCCTTGATTGATTGGTATGTGAAAATTGGACCAGTAATGTCTGACTTCCCTGTTCTCTGGGCCAGTCTTGCTAAGTAAAGAAAGAGCTCTGGAATTTTGTGATTTGCTGCAGAGTGCCTATATCTGTGGAATTCCCACCATAGCACCGGCTTGTTCCCTCAGATGGTCCTATGTAAATGGTGGGCCCTTGTCAGAAATTCTTAAGTATTAAGCCGTGTTGAGAGCTTGAGATTTTTTTTTCATACTAAGTTCAATATTTATTTGTGTTTTTGTTTTTTGGGTTTTTTTTTTTTTTTTTTTTTTTTCGAGACAGGGTTTCTCTGTGGCTTTGAAGCCTGTCCTGGAACTAGCTCTGTAGACCAGGCTGGTCTCGAACTCACAGAGATCCGCCTGCCTCTGCCTCCCGAGTGCTGGGATTAAAGGCGTGCGCCACCATCGCCCAGCCTAAGTTCAATATTTAAGTCTAGATCCAAAAGCAGATTTCTTTCCCACTGGATTACCTTGACTTGTAGTGTCCCTGGCTTCCTACCACAGTGCAGTCTTCCTAACCTTAGCAGACTATTTCTCCTCTGAATAACAAGCAACTACAGGAAGCATTGCTGCTGTCCCCGGGGCCAGGGTTATGAAAGAGAAAACAAGGGGGTACCTTTGTTTACCTAGAATATTTATGGAGCAGAAAGCGTGATTGATTAATTACTATTCAAACTAGCTAGAAACTTTCTTTAAGGCAAAGAGTTTCATATAGAAAAATCTGCTTTTTATTTACCCAATTTGTTGCATTGCTGCTGAGATCTGACCCCTGGACCATAGTATAGTGCCACAAGCATTCTTAAATACTGAACTGTTTCTCCAGATCCCTTGCATGTGTCTTTAATGCTGGTGGGGTTTGCTTATATTTTCTAGTCATCATGCTCCTCACAAGAAAAGCTTCATCAGTTGCCTTTCCAGCCTACAGCTGATGAGCTGCACTTTCTGACAAAGCATTTTAGCACAGAGAGTGTACCAGATGAGGAGGGACGGCAGTCTCCAGCTATGCGGCCCCGCTCCCGCAGCCTCAGGTAAGGGCTACTCTTCCCTACTGCCCTAGTCCCTATAGGCTCCTGCATGGTGCAGGGTTCAGCGTGTGTATCACACAAAGAGCCATGTTGGTAAATGCCTTAGGCTCTGCAGTCAGCTCATGTCTACCAAACTGAGTCACTTTACTGTTCAGTACAGGTAAGTTCCTCGGGTTGCTTCCTTAAAGCTTTATTTACAAAAAGATCAGAGCCATAGCTTGCTGACTCTGGTCAGACACAGCCAAAACTTTAGTGAGTCAAGTACAGTAACACTCAATTATTTTGGTGTCAAGTACAAGGTAGCTGGCTCTCTTTTTACCCTCCAAACTACATTCAGCAAAGGAGGATCATGATACCAGAAAATGAGCGTGGCTTTTAATCATTAAGTTCAGGTTTTCTTGGGTTCCTGGAAAATGATGAATTCACTGAAGCACAGGTTGGAATTCCAGAGGAACTGTACCTCCCAGGAAGAATCCCATCAGGTAATGTTGATACTGCAAGTGACAGGGAATCATTGCCTAGGTCACAAAGACATAATTCAGACTCACAGATTGAAAATGTGACTGGGGTGTAAATGTAAAAGATCAAGAATACAATGAGAGTGTGGATCCCAGGGATTTTCCTGATTTCATAAAGGAACAACTCACAGGGACTATGGGTACTTATAAGCCAATTGAGATTGTGAGGACCATAGTGATATTCAGGGAAGTCCCTAAACAAAACAAGGCCAAAGGACAGTTCTAAACGTAATCCAGCTGACAACTGAGCTCAAGTGTCTAGGCACTAAACTGGATATCTAGCTGTTTGACTCAAGATTTGAAATGTTTCAGGAGACATGAACAAAATATGCTAGATAGAAAGATATAGGTTGCTATGAAAACTAATTAAAGGCTGAAAAATTGCTGTCTATTTTCAAAAAAAGACTTAGTCTTAGAACTCATGGCAGCTTTTACATCCTCTTGGTTGGACAGTCAAGGTAGCCCACTGGCTGTAGCTTGTTTTAGAAATAAGAAAGGTATATGCAGTCTTGGGTTGCTTATTTGATTTGATACCTAGGACATGTGTGCTTATCCCACTAAGCAAAGCTATAAGGACAGGGAGTCCTTCTCTGAAAGAGGTTATCCTAGGGAAGCCAATCATAGATTGACTGACAAGTGAACTTCCCTCTTCTCAGCCATGGCAAGGAGCAGTGTGAAAGCTATACCTCTTGCAGGAAGGTAGCCTATTTCCACATAATATCACTTTAAAAATATAAACAGATGTGCTAGGAGCTCTACAAATAAAGGAAACCTGGAACTTAGTTCTTATTAATGTAAGAGTATGTGAGATACTGAAGACAGTTGGAACTCAGGGCCTTCAGAGATTGTTCTCCTTAATGTTTCTGTGATACTAAAATAATGATTGTTTCTTTCTTATTCAGTCCTGGGCGGTCCCCAGTTTCTTTCGACAGTGAAATAATAATGATGAATCATGTGTACAAAGAAAGATTCCCCAAGGTAAGGATTTGTTTTAAAGGAGAAAATAACATCCAAGGATGGCTACTGATAGCCAACCCAGCAGGAAGACCCCAGAGCCAGTGCAGAAGCAGTGAGAAAGATCACCAGCTGTAGAGGCATCTAGAGGGGCAGAGGTCTTCACTGAGAGAGTTTATTTCTCCACTACAGAGCAGTGGCGAGTGGAGCTTGCTAACATTTCTGTTAGCATTTTCAAAATGGAAAGGAAGATTGGTCCTGTCCAAAGATAGTTGGGAAATAATATTTACACTTCTGCTACAAACCTCCTTGAGTTCAGACTGGGCCTGTCTCCACCTACCCTTCCCCTATTCTCCTTTATTTTCTTTAAATTTGCCTGTTTGTGTTTTTTGTTGTTAAGGGGTTTGTTTTGTTTTTTTGAGTCAGTCTCACTTTGTAGCAGGAACTATTGATACTTAACCCAGGCTAACCTCAAACTCAATCCTGCCCCAGTGTTGGAGTGAATTTGCAATTCTGATCAAAAACTACTTGCTGTATATTCATACACTGTATAATCATATACTTCTGAGGATAGACTTGTTCCTACAGAAAGCAATTAGCCTTGTATTAGTCAGAGTTCTCTAGAGTAACATAATCTCTCTATATAAAAATAGGATTTATGGGTTGAGCAGCGGTGGTGCATGCCTTTAATCCCAGCACTCAGGAATCAGAGGCAGATCAGATTTCTCTGAGTTCGAGCCCAACCTGGTCTACAGAGTGAGTTTTAGGACAGCTAGAGCTCCAAAGAGAAATCATGTCTCAAAAAACAAAGAAAAGAAAAGGAATGTATTAGACTGATTTACAGCTCATCCAACAATGGCCGCCTATGAACAGAAGGTTCAGTAATTAAGTGGTTGTTCAGTCCACAGGGCTAGATATCTTAGTTGGTTTTTAGAATACACCAGAATCCCAAGGAAGTAGACTCTGGTGCCAGTGAAGGAATGGACTTGCTAGCAAGAACAAGAACAAACAGACCAAGAAAAAAAAAAAGGTGTCTATTACATAGGTTTCCAGCAGAAGGTATGGCTCAGATTAGAGGTGGGCCTTCCCACATCAAAAGATCTGGATTAAAAGTGTATATTTCCACCTCAGAGATCCAGGTTAGAAGTAGATCCTCCCACTTCAAATGATTTAATTAAGCAAAACTCCTCACAGGTGTGCCCAACCATTTTTGGGTTTCAGTAAATTCTAGATGACAACCAAAATAGCAATCAGAAGCCTATCCGGGAGATAATAGGGGGCTGAGGTGCTCAGGCCTCCTTCATCCTCTCTGTCCAGGCCTCCCTGAATTGTCTGTTCGTTTGTATCTGGGGTACATGCTTCCTGCTGCTCTCAGAAGTCCTTCTTTTAAACTGTTTAGTCCCTTGCATACACATGACAGCTGAGGAAGATGACAAAAATGCTTCCTGCTTTTCTTTCTTGACTTGTACCGGCGAAACCTTGTAACAAGAACCCAGACCACCTGCATTTGTCTCTACTCCATTTTTTTGCAAGATTGTGGACAGATTATTTAACTTCCCTGAGCTTCATTTGCCTCATTGACTACTCATAATAATAGAATCCTATTAGAAATACTCAGTAATATAAGCTGTTATTCTGTTTAATCTGTTTCCTCTGATCTCCATGTGGTAGCCTTGAAGTAGACAGAAGAATAAGAACAAAAAAAGAGCAGGAAAACAGCTGTGAAGCCATGTTGTTGTGCTTTATAATAAAATTCCAGAGTGTGCAGTGTTGAGAAATGTATCTCGAATATCTCATCCTCTTTGTACTGAGATACACATTTACACCTGTACACATGCTACACATACTTTTGTGTCAGAAATCACCCAGTGACAAAGACATCAAATTCTAGAATAGTTAGGGGCCCAAGAGAGCTCTAAACCAGACCTCCATTCTTTGCTCGGGAGGAAAGAGAACTTTTGTTTCCCAGGAAGCAAAATTGTCTGGGGATTGATGATGCTTGATTGAGATAAGGAGCAACAGTAACTCTGGGCCAACCCCAGAGAATGTGTAATAAAGTCAGTGGTATGAAATACGGCCAGTAAGAGACTAGCAAACCTGTGTGTTTACAGAATACTGGAAATCTTGCATTACAGGGTATGGCAAGAGACAGGTAAACCAAAATCATAGAGGGCCTTGAAGGTGTTGGGGCTAAGTTACCTGCAGTGACCTCTTCATGCCTTCTCTCATTAGGGTTCCCAAGGTAGCATGAGGCAATAAGGCACACAAAGATCCCATCCTTCAGCATTTGCTGCAGCTAAGCTGGGACTGGAAGGGAATTATCATCTCTTTTGTTCTCAGGCCACTGCACAAATGGAAGAGCGCCTGGCCGAATTCATTTCCTGTAACACTCCAGACAATGTGTTGCCCTTGGCAGATGGCGCCCTGAGCTTTATTCACCATCAGGTGATTGAGATGGCTCGAGACTGCCTGGATAAATCTCGGAGTGGCCTCATTACATCACACTATTTCTACGAACTTCAAGAGAATTTGGAAAAGCTTCTGCAAGATGTGAGTGTATTAATGTAGGGACTGATGAAACTTCCACAAGGTAATCTCAGGAATTAGCCGTGAGCCCACTCTTCTCAGCTGCTGGCCACCACCAGGTCTCCTTGCAAGTGTGTAGGAACTTCCAGATTTGGTGCTGATGAGCTCATATCCCTCTGTAGGCCTCTCCATCACTAAAAGAAGCCTGCTTAGTTTCAGAGGAACTCATTTCCATGAATGAAAGTTTTTCTTTCTTTTTTCTTACATAATTTATTATTTTTATTTTATTTGCATTGGTATTTTGCCTTCATGTATGTCTTACAAAGGATGTCAGATCTTGGAGTTACAAACAGTTGTTAGCTGCATTATAGGTGCTGGGAATTGAACCCAGGTCCTCTGGAAGAACAGTCAGTACTCTTAATTGCTGAGCCATCTCTCCAGACCGCCTGTGTGTGGTTTTCTAAAACCAGAGCTATTACTCTGCCTTAAACTCCAACATTGGCAGTTGGAGTCTACTAGTACCAACTAACTTTTTTACCAAAAGCAAAAAGTGCAGCAGAAGTTGACCAGATGTGATGACCCACAGCTAAGATTCAAATCTACATAATCCACATGTGCCTTCTGTAATTTCTCTTCAATCTAAGCCAATTCTCTCTCAACCTCAGCTGATAATTCCCAGGGACTATTTAAGACCTTGTCACCACTTACAGTTTTGTTGAAATGAATTAGGTCATCAGTGCGCTGTATATGGGAAATGTCTCCTAGCAATCTTCGGAAGTAATTAAGAGTCTGCAATCGAACTCTTCTAATTTGCTCCTTTTGGGGTCTTATTTTTTGTAAACCTATTTTATAACCTAAATAATTAATAGAATCTTCTCTTTGTATTTTTTTCAGGAGCAATTTGTAATCTCCAACAAGTCAAAATGTTCTTTGCTTCTTCAAACATTCTTTGTAAAATATCTACATTTGAATCAGATAGTAAAATGTCGTCCAAGAATAGTAAACTATAAATTCAAGAAATTGCTTGCTTATCATTTCCAATGGCTGACTTACAAAATGCTAGCACAGGGTGGGGCTGTTTACATTCCCTGTGGAAGAACCTTCCATTGAGCCGGGCAGTGGTGGCGCACGCCTTTAATCCCAGCATTTGGGAGGCAGAGGCAGGCGGATCTCTGTGAGTTCGAGACCAGCCTGGTCTACAAGAGGACAGGCTCCAAAACCACAGAGAAACCCTGTCTCGAAAAACCCAAAAAAAAAAAAAAAAAAAAAAAAAAGAACCTTCCAAGAACCTTCCATTGATATCTCTTAGCAGGCTGAGAATTATAAGTAAGCAATGTGAGGGCAAATTTTTCTGCCTTAAAAGGTATAATGAGGAAACAATCTTTTTTTAATATTTATTTATTATGTATACAATTTTCTGTCTGTGTGTATGCCTGAAGGCCAGAAGAGGGCACCAGACCTCTTTACAGATGGTTGTGAGCCACCATGTGGTTGCTGGGAATCAAACTCCAGTCCTTTTGAAGAGCAGGCAATGCTCTTAACCACTGAGCCATCTCTCCAGCCCCCAGAAACAATCTTTTAAATCAGTAGCTTTAAGAGGCAATACTTTAGGCAGTAGAGAAGGCAAAGGAATGCCAGACTGTTGAGAGCCCACTGGTTGAATTCACCTTCTTAACAGCTCTTAAATCTGTTACCATTCTCCATTTTCCAGATTTCTTTTTAACAACAAACCAGGAGAATTCCAAGGGCTGTTTGGTTCTTCAATATGCTGAGCATTTAATTGCTCCTGTACCAACTGTTCTAAAGCCTGCAGTTTCTCTGTTGTTAAAGACCAGTGTGTAACCCATATAGGTTTGTGTGTCAACCATTTTAAAGATAGAGCTGTTGGTGCCTTTGGAAGATTAGCAGCTGTTGTGCCCTGTTCTTGTAAAACCTGAATGGTTGGTGACTGTTCTTTACAATATCTTGTAATATTTTTCTTGGAAACACACATTAATTTATGGTTTGTTTCTAAGATTGGGGAATGTTAATCTGAGCATTCCATTGCTATAACAAATCACATCCCTACAAATTTATTGCTTTGTTAGCCACATATGGCTTTAATATTCCTCTCTGTTCTTCTGATCCTATACATTTGACTCAGTTTGTGCTCTACTTTGTCTGAGATAAACTTCCAATCCCTAAAAACTGAATATTTATGTCTTAAGAGGCAAATTTTGATGCCAAGATTCTGATGAAATTATTGTTACATCCACACCTGTGTCTACCAGACCTTTGTTCGTATTTTTAATTTTGGTCTTTGTTCATTTAGAGAAATTTGCCAAAATATCTGCTTTATTGTTTCTCCTAAATTTTTTTGTTCTCTCTTCTATATCTGTTCTATTATCCAGAGCAATGTGGTTTCTTAAAATAGGCATTAGGTTCATTAATTGCTTTTGAAAGGAATTTTGTGTAAGATGGTAGGAAACTATTGAACTGAATTTGGCACTGGGGCCTGTAGGAGGCCCCTCACACAGTCTCCCAATGGCAAAGGATTATCTTTAATATTTCTCGTTGACCTACATTCAATAGTCCAATGCCTTCCTTTGCCACACCTGCATAATCCAGAAGGGAGGGATGTTTTAAATGAATTATTCTTAGAAAAAACATTGTTTCTAGGAATGCCCTGTCTACAATCCCTTTTTTAGATGACCTTGTTTTTCCACAGTTGTAACATTTGTTTTGTTTTGTTTTTAATTTATTTATTTACTGTGTATACAATATTCTGTCTGTGTGCATGTCCGCAGGCCAGAAGAGGGCACCAGACCTCTTTAAAGATGATTGTGAGCCACCGTGTGGTTGCCGGGAATTGAACTCAGGACCTTTGGAAGAGCAGGCAATGCTCTTAACCACTGAGCCATCTCTCCAGCCCCAGTTGTAACATTTGACATTTTGGGTTTTCCTCAAACCTCTGGAAATAACTTTCCTATCTATATATCATCATGCTTACGAGATTCTATATATTTTTTTACTTATTTATTAT